>NC_064818.1:67874564-67877064 GCF_023721935.1 Panthera uncia | reverse complement strand
ACTAGAAGTTCAGTTCATAGTCTTATTAACTTTTATTCTATAATTCTCTTATCCTAGTAAATACCTACTAGAGAACAGAAGTAGCCTCCTTTCTACATACGGTTTCTATGTTTATAGCATGAGTCAGAACAAAATCCTTATCTTTGCGTAGGATTTCTTCTTGATAGCTACCAAAAACCCAGAGTAAAGTTACAGTAACCCTCTGTTACTTTTTTTCAATTAGGAATTATCTGAAATGGTACACAGTCAAGAATCAGAATGTACCAGATTCTGTGATGTGAAAAATTTAAATACGCACATTCTCTCTTAATCTAGCTAAGCAAAACTTTTAATCTAATATATATATTTTTTTATTAGCAAAGAACAGGTCTTTAAGCATAGAGTAATTTCGTAAATTCTTTCAGGAAATAATCTGAAATCACTCATATTAAAAAAGGTGTTTCAAATTTGAATTCTCTCTAAAAAGAAAGGTAAACCATAACGCTTCTCAGTTTCACTGAAAAGTCTGAATGTCAATCATATGAAAGGTTCTTATACTTGTGTAATCACATATATGACCAGAACAGCAAAATTTAAGTAGAATTCCATCTTGAAATTCCAGTGAAGAATCAATACCTTGAGAACAAATCCTTTGCCAAGAGGTTATTCTTTGTATGTTGATTTTGGACAGAAGAAATGCCAATAATTCAGAGTAAAATACACTCTACTAATAGAAGCTTTAGGTGTCCCTTTTGATTTATAGTATGTTATGTAACGTTTGTGGTACTGCTGTTCTGAATCTGTTTATATAGGAAGAAACTGAGGAGTTATAATGGATACATCTTCCTCCATCAACAACATTACCATGTGTTTTCCCCATTCTAAATGTCAGGGCTGCCCCACCCCCCCCAAGAACAAAACGTAAGTTAAAAAGGACCATAATTTTAACACTTGCCTTCATTCGCGTGCGCGCGCGTGTGTGTGTGTGTGTGTGTGTGTGATCCAATTAGTTTGTTTTCCAATTTGATTGTAATCCTAAAATTTAGGTAGTAGTAACTTTGTGTTAGTGTTTTCCCTCCTCCCACCCACCCCCCAATGTTGATACTCACTTAACCTACTTGCAATTCGAAAGAAGTCAACACTTGATTGTGACAACGTTCAAAAGAATTTCCTCTGCCACTAGCACAGTAAAAAAACTTTCACCAATTAGTGCAGGAAAAAAGGAGGGAAAAGCCACAGTGCTGGCGCTCAAAGAGCCAGGCCTTGCGGCAAATCTGTCATGTCGAGAGGATTGATCAACAGGACGGCAATTTCTAATGGCATGTTGTCATGAAAAGTCAGCCACAGGGAGCCACCTGCTTTGCTCCTCACAGACAGCTAGGAAAGGAAGGAAGGAAGAGGGCGGGAGGGGGAGAAGAGGAGAAATGCTCTCCGTTCCTACCCCTGCCAGTTCCCTTTTGCTAACAATTTTGGTAAAGGTATCATGATTTTTCATTCGGTTGAAATATGTCAAGTCTCCAATCATATTACCCTTCCTCTAAGATAACTGTGGTTTGAAGGCTGACTCTTTCTTTTACCGCAAGCCCTTTTCCCCCCATTTTGAGAAGGGATTGAGTACCTTTATTATACTATATTCTTTCCCCCTTTTTGTCAACCGGTACTCTTTAGATCAGGAGACATCTATTATGGCTTTAAATCAACAAGGAGCATCTTCACTTAATAAAATCCCAATTTGGAAGATTTGAGAAGACGAAAGAGATACGGTGACACCATCAGGTGTTATTTTTCTGAGCCAAACGTTTAGCCAATTGAATGTATGTGCAAGTGCTGTTGGCCTCAGACGTCATGGGGCTCTGCCTAGTTGAGAAATAGTTCTGAAGCTAGCTTTTATAAGCTATCATCTAATCCAGCATAATCTACTCTGGCGAGTGATGCAGATAGCTTTTTTTTTTTTGCTTTGCTGTACCTTTTCTTGTGCTCAATGCAACTCAATCTTCCGTCACAATTTCCAACTTACCCTTGAAAACAGAAGATGTCTGCCTTTGAATACTCCTCTAGAAGGTATTGCGTTCTTGGTACCCAAGATTCTGATTACCAACCACTCCAAAGAAAAGGACATTCCTTCCTCTTCCAGATGCCCTACTCAATGGCTCCCCAGTCATTTCAAACAATGCCAAAGCTGATTATTAGTACCACAAGATATTCTCTAACAGTATCATTCCCCCAAATGTCAAGCTATTCAAGGATACTAGAGGGACTCAACACAAAAATCACAATATTTGAAAAGATGCTTTCCCGTAGACCTGATCTTAGAGAGTCGATTTGGTTCCTCTCCATAAAAGCTGGTAACACAAAGGTCATCTTCGCTGTCTTTATGAGGATAGTCCAAAATATCGCTGTGACCTCCTGTCCCTGGCAATTTTCATACTTTAAACACTCACAAATATACTCACCCCTCAATCTACTTTGAACAAAAGAAAAAAGTCAAATAAAAGTTAAAGAACTTTTAAGTTCATGAAAC
>NC_064818.1:67837064-67872064 GCF_023721935.1 Panthera uncia | reverse complement strand
TGACAAATTATATCATTTTTTCCCCTTAAATAAGGATAATCATATTCCAATACCTGGGCTTCTCCTAGCCAACCAAAACATGCTGGGGGAAAGGGGAGAGAAATCTCATCGTATCCTCTTCCGCACTTTCTATTATGTTAGCTGTATTTGTTGGGAAGGGAAAAAGAGAGAAGAAAATCCCTTCCAGGAACAGAGTAACATATTTCAGGTTGTAGCATCTGAGAAGCAAAGCCTATCTTCCTGATTATTTTCCCCTAAGAACTGCTTCGATGCGCAAGTACCACATTAATAAAAGAAACAATTTGTTATACTTAAGGATGAAAGACTGCAAAAGAATGAACTGATGTCCCCTAAGTTATTTGTTTCCCCCTGAAGACAAGCAAAGCCATTCTTTCAAAGCAGTTAAATTGTAGATTTGAAGTACAGCCAACCTCAACTTTCGAACACCTAAAATCTGAAACTTATCATTCCTATAAATAATGCCCTGACAGGAATGCTTTAAAAATTATTTCAAGTGGGGTCTCTCTGTTTGTGATTTGACTGTAATGAACATGTTGTACATCTATGATTTCAAAGTTAAAATTCAAAACACACTCGTACTGTGCTTCCCTTCAAAACCAATAATCAACGATTTATGGACAAGAAGGCTAAAATGGATCAACTTTACACTTACATTTGAGAAGATTAATGATTTTCTTTCAAGGAAGCAGTGCATTAAAAGCATTAGTTTCCAACATATGTTTTTGCATGTAATAAAAATGTGAAAATGTTTGTGTTAAGATCAATTGGCTAGCAACGTATTTCATTATAAGGAAATGATTTTTAACCCTTTTTTAGAATGGGCCCAGATTTGTAGAATGCACTCTTAAAAAAAGGACTTCCACTGTGGTGTAGCTACCTGATAATTTTATAAACCACTATTTCAGAAAGAAGCAAAGGAATCTCCTTATTTCATCTGTACTTTTATTTCTATTTTATGTCTATTGACCTCCTACTTGACATTTAACACGTCATGTTTATTTTTCTATTTTCAACGACGCCTTTGACAGGGACGACATAGTTTTAAATACTGGTGTGTGCTTGTACTTTTAAAATTGCAGGGAAAATAGTCATTAGGTGTAATATTTAGATCGCAAGTGATAAAAAAATAACTCATTCAAATTCAGGAGGAACAAAGCCCTATTATACTTTTAAGAATTGTGTGAAATCTCCCAATAATACTTCAAGTGTTCAAGCTATGATTTTCAAATACAGATGCAAACCAGCAAATAGAAAAACGGATTTATAAATTCAAAAAGGGGAAGAGGAAAGGAGGGGGAACATGGTAAATTCAATTCTTCAACAAACTGTCAAGATAACGTGTTTGCCAACATAATCAATCCTGTTTTTCTGCTGTCATGATAAACTAACTTCTGCACTGATGTCAGCCACACACATCAAGGTTTTCTTAGTAGAGCACGCCATAATAAAATAGATTCATTCACACATTTTAGTAAAACAGGACCAAACTTCCTTAAATCCTTGCACAGTTATAAAAGACAGGTATCACTAAAGAATGTTCTCCGTGTGTGTGTGTGTGGGTAGATTCATACATCGTCTGTCTATCTATCTATCTATCTATCTATCTATCTATGTATCAATCAAACTACCTATCAGGTTATTAGGGGGCTTTTTAGGTTTATGAAATACAGTATGACATTGAAGCAAAGAATTTAAGGGGGTAAGGCAACAGAGAATCACAAGAGGCAAGCAGACGCAGACACACACACACACACACACACACACACACACACACCTGACCACAGGTTGCGGACGGGATGGTCGGTAGTTGCGGTTTTTAAAACCGCGCGCTGTCCTTGAAACGGAGGCCGCACACAGCTCCATTAGATACACATCCAGTGCTCTTGATCTATTATTTACAAAGAAAAACCCTTCACTGCTTAAGTGCCCCCTTCCACTTCAGCTTTCCATTTCAACAGCATCAAACAACTTACGGGGGTGGGGGTGGGGGGTACACACAAGATACAACGACTTGTGTTCATCACAACGTCCACGCAAGTCAAAATCCCACTTGGATGGGGGAAAATTTTTAGAATAAGCGGAACACAGGGTGTCGGCTAAATGACAAACGAGAGGTCTGCTCTGAAAAACGGATTGTCATTTTCCAACAGGCAATAAGGGGGTTTTAGAGTCATTCTCTAAGAGGTATTTCTACTGGGAAAAAAAAAAATGGGGAAATTTTCAGGAAAATCATTTTTCCCTCCAGGATGTGAACAGAGTGTTTTCCAAACGTATATTTGGTATGGAATCCCTTAATTATCGAGTCTGCTCTTTGAGTCAAACTGCATTCGATCTAATTAGTACGCTCAGATCTCACCTCCATGCTGAACTTTAAACTCTCTGAAGCCAATTAAAAACTATTTAAATGAATATTAAAAGGATTCCTGTGATCATTTCTGACATGAGAGAAAACATGCTTTTCAGCAAAAAATGGGTTTACACAGCATGCCTACATTTCACAAAATATTTGAATTGAGTTTTTGCATTTCATCTGTCTATGACCCTTCTTCAATGCCACCGTCCGATTCTCTTCCTTGGCTGTTTTATCATCCTTGTTCAGGCATCTCTGCCACCAATACAGTTTTAACTACAATTAGAACTGTTTTATTATTCAGTGCTCTTCAAGTTTTCGATAACTTATTAAGATTTACTGGATGGTACCCATTTCCCACTTTCATTTGGATGCGCTGTTGAGGGCAGCACATCTGGCTATGTACCAGTAAAAGTCGGAATTGGAAAAAAAAAAATTTCTTAGCAATTTCCAGTTTGATGAGGCAAAGCATACTACCACCACAGTCAACATACAGCAAGTTAAATGCACGCTCTCTCCCTCTACGTCCAGGCCTTGAAATAGCTTTTTGAGAATTAATAAATTATTCTGTTTGCTTAGGAAATTAAATGCTCCCATGCAAAGCCGTTACAATTAACACCACTAAATGTGTTAGGTTATACTAAAGAAATCCTCACAGCATAATTATATCAATGAGTCATTTAACTCACATATATTAATTCAATTTATCTTCATTTAGCACTGTGCAGACTGATGGATTGTCATCATTAGAAATGACAAAATTCCACACTGGAAGAAAACACAGACCTGCTAAGGCTACAACCTCTCCCAAGACCACACATCATTGCCTCCACGAAGGGTGCCCCCAAGGAATCGAGGGATGTATCCTCCACCAAGGACCAAACAGTCAGGGCTTCTGATCAGGACGAGAAAGAGTATCAACCAGAAACTCTGGAACCTACATACCAGTGTCAATAAAGAAAATTCCCATACAGAAATCACAATGGTAATGTGTCCTAAGAACATGAAGCATTATATATTTTTGGTATTAGAGAGAAACTGTCTAAAATACTCCTTGGGAAAATGCTACACAACAAATACCATTTCCCCAGTCATGCAACCTATTGATAAACATTTCTGATTTTTAAAAAACGAAGAAAAAAAGGAAGGAAGGAAGGAAGGAAGGAAGGAAGGAAGGAAGGAACCAAAGCAAACATATTAACTAAGAGAGCTCAGCTGGGGATACTATCAATAAAGACAGACATTAACGAGCAAAGCAATTCCAGGACTGTTCATCGGGATTTCCTTCTGAAAACTCATAGGATTAGAGAGGTCATGATTAAAATTTTAAGAACTATTGAGACCATATTTGACCTGTAACAGCTGAGGATCAAGCTAAACCCACCCTGATGGCCATCCTCGATTTTGAAAAGTGGAATCATGGTGGGAAATTCAAGGCTAAGTGACTGGCTTTGCATTTGATTCTTAAAAGGCTGATTTTTAGATTTAACATCTTAAAATATCGGACTCAATTATTTAGTTCACTCTTCCTCTTAAAAAGAGATCCCTGGCCCAAGGGAAGCAGAAATCTTTGGGTTTAAGATCCCCAAGATGGTATTATTTATCTCCAGCTTCTCTAATTCGGACAGTGGGGAATGAAGGAAATTAATTTTAGTTTTTGTAAATGCTGGTGGGAAAGGAGAGAGACCACAAAGCTCCCTGGGACTAGCAGTGTGTGCAAGGACTAACAAGAATGAAGGGTCACAGGTTCTAAAGGGGACACACCTCCTTTCTCAAGACTACGTTGCCAGCCACACAGAGCCCCCTTGAAGAGAACTCATCAACCCAGCCATTGCATCCAGCCCAGGTCAGACTTCCTTAGAAGGGAGGATGCCCTGTTCCCTCTGATTCATGTCTTCTTGGCCACTGACCAGTTAAGCGAGTACTGGGGGGCAAAAACTAAATAAGCACATCAAGCTTTCATAAGTTAGAAGTTTGTCGATCTGGTCAAAATTAAAACATGCCAAAATAACACACTTACTGGGATTTTTGCATTTATTTGCTAGAAAAGGGCTAGCTCTCCACATCTCCTCCACCCAACTGCAGAGAGGGATGCTTAAGAACTCGCAAGCTGTCAGGGTTTCACGGACTTGACAAGGCAGACCTGCACGGCCAGGGCTTGGGATGGTTTCTGGTTATAGAACCAAAAGACTCCTGTCACCCAGGAGGCCCCTAATTAAGTACTGCTGCAGCAATATGACAAAAATAAGGGAATCTGCTTTGCAGAGAACTGGGACTCTCTGCTAGAACCAAGAGTTGAAATCAACAAATGAACTGGAAAGGGAAGAAGTCATTTTCTCAATAGCAATGACACGTAGAAACTTACCAGAAAAGCTTAAAAGCCTAATAAAGGAAAAAGTCTTTAAAAAAAGAAGAAAAAAAAAAAAAGAGGAGGAAGAGAAAAGGGTCAAAATATATGGACCTCCCTTTATCACCTCATATGCTTAAAATACATGTACTGCTCACCTCTGGACAAAGACAGCCTTCCATCAAAACATTAGAGGGGAGAGGAAGAGGACAGTAGAGGCCAGCGTGAGCCTCTGAAATCCACTGGTTTTCATTAACAAATAAATGATGTTTTCGTGGACTTTGAACCTTTGCTTTTCACAGCAAGTTTAGCAACAGTGCCAGGGAAAGTCACCCAAACCCAGTAAGTGGATTTAAACTCTACGAAGTAAGCATGGAGACTTGCCGTGCCCTTTACAACACGTGTGTGGTTTTTGAGACGTTAGGTGCACAACACGCTCAAGCCCCAAACTGCTGCTGTAGGTAATTAATTACAGGGCTAAGGGGAGGGGATTTTAAAGGAGAGCAAACCCTGCAGAGCCCTTCAAGTCACTTACTGGATGCTGATAATTTCACCCCTGACCCCATACTGGTGCTGGATGCCAAGGAAGAAACGTGTGTGTGTGTGTGTGTGTGTGTGTGTGAACATACCTAGCCCTTACACTGACAAGATAGCTTTTTACAGACAAGACAGCCTCTTCCTCTTTCCTAAGCAACTTGTAAACACACCCAGAGGCTAACATACAATGGGCACAGCCAACAAATAATAAAGTAACATTGAATTATGTCATGCCTCCGCCACAGCTACGCCCATTGGCCGTCTCCGGGAGCACTGAGCCAATGTCCCTGCCACGGTGCAGTGCAGAGCGCCGTCTTGCTCCTCAGCATTAGGCACAGATGGAAAGCATGTTGCAATCGCTGCCTAAAGCAGACTGTGAAACTGGTTTCAAATGCAACCAAGCATCTTCCTACAGTCTGGACTGCGGTGTTATTTTTTCAAAACCATCTTGTTTTCGTCTAGCACCTTTCTTCAAGGAAGTTTAGGAGGGACTATTTCCCCTAATCAAATAAAGCCTTACAATGACAACAGCCTCATTTTACAGACGGAGAAACATACACGCTCAGAGGATTTAGGAGAACTTATTCGAGATTAGATGGTTAGTAACTTTAGCAAATGGAAAAGAGGAAGAGAAACCATTGCTGCCATCGTCATGAACAGAGAACTCTTCCCTACATTCTCTCCTTCAGGAGTTACTGATTTAACAAATACTGATTCCCTGTTTATTTCATGTTCTAGGCACTACAGAGAAGTCAGTGAAACAACACAGAAGTCCTCGCCTTCGGGGAGCTTACAATCCAGAAGGCAACTATGATTTACAACTGTCAAAGAGCTAACAGATGCATTCCTGGACTACCTGGATGGTATTTGTACCATCCAGTCAAAGTCAACGTCCAACAGAAACCAGTTCTGTGTAACTACCCAGGCCAATGTTCAACTCCAATGACTCTGCCCCCTGAAAAATATAATTGAAAAGCTTGCTTTACATGCTAAAGAAGAAGCACGAGTTTTTCATCACTCCTTTTCTGTAGGTTTAAAACAATCCCAAATACCAAATTACGCTGTCAAATCATCGTGAGATGAACAGCTATTTGCACTGGAGGTCAGAGAACATCACAGGCTGAGGGAACGTGGTGTTAACAATCAGACGGTGTGTTTTTCACGCCATCCATAACTCGAGCTGTTGGCTATTTTGTTTGACCCATACAGTTGGCTAAATTAGTCCATGCTTGGGACAGAAACACCACTGGCACTCAGGGAGCAATCCTGAATGCCAATTAATACTAATTTGGATTTCTTCTCTTTGACCCAATATATAGCATGGGCTTTCTCGTACTTCCGTACTTAATTCCAGCACTATCTGAACTACATCTCCTCAAACTACTGCCATGGACTCTTAACATTTTTAGCTGATAAAATCAGCTAAAATAAATAGATCAGATAAAATAAATAAAATATATTATATTTTATTTATATTAAATTTTTATATTTATATAAATATAAATATATTTATATATTTTATATATATAAATAATATATTATATATATTATTATATTTATAAAATATATTTATATAAATATAAATATTTATATTAAAATATAAATCAGATAAAATAAATAGATCTTGAGGTCAAGAGTCAGCAATTAGAATCTACTTCACCCTTCACTGTAATTTCGGGGCAGCCAAGCTTATAAGAAGAAGAGCTTCCTTTACCCAAAATGTGTGTATATTACATGGTTACCATCATGGCTTAAGTATGAATATACAGAACAAATTAAGCACCAGGCTAAGAAATGTCTGTTGTAGGAATTTACATATAAAAACATTACCACTGTACACACTTTATGTTAGCCAGTTTGACAACAAATTATATTTAAAAAAAAAAACAAAAAACATTACTACTGGAATACCTTTAAGGGGAAATTTTTTTCTTAAAAAACAAAACCAAAAAACCCTCCAAAAGACAATTCCAAAATCTTTCAAATAACATATTGGGATCATAAATTCTTTAAATACAGTTTCTAAAACTGATTTTTTTTTTTTTTAACAACTGTCAGGCTGTGATGGGCTGATGAAAAAGGTACCTGAACCCAGTGTAACAACTGAAAGTTCATTTTTATCTAAAGGGAAACATTTTTCTAAAAACGCATACTTCACTCAGGCAACATAGAGATCCAAAAGAATTGATTCCTCTAAAAGAATTTCTTAAATTCTTGAGTTTCTTAAATTCTTAAATTTCTTAAATTGTGGGGAAGAAGCCCACAATTAAAATGCTTGCTTTAAAATGAGGAGAAGACTAGGGGCGCCTGGATGGCTCAGTCGGTTAAGCGTCTGACGTTGGCTCAGGTCATGATCTCACAGCCTGTGGGTTCGAGCCCCACATCGGGCTCTGTGCTGACAGCTCAGAGCCTGGAGCCTGCTTCGGATTCTGTGTCTCCCTCTCTCTCTGCCCCTCCCCTGCTCATGCTCTGTCTCTCTCTCTCTCTCAAAAATAAATAAACGTTTAAAAAAGTCAATAAAATGAGAAGACTAAAGTTTTTAATGTTTTCCCACCTGTCTCCTTAGTGGCTTCAACAGACGTATTTTTAAAGTGTAAGCACAGCAAAACTAATTTCTGTGTGAAATTTGCTACAACGTCAAGCAAGAGTCACTTTTTAAAAGATCTATAAAATAGTATATACCTTCTTTCTTTTTAAGCTTTTTTTTTAAAGTTTATTTATTTATTTTGAGAGCAAGAGAGGCAGGAAGGGGGTGGGGGGAGAGAGAGAGAGAGACAGAGAAAGAGAGAATCCCAAGCAGGCTCTGCACACTCAGTGCAGAGCCTGACATGGGGCTCAAACTCACAAATCGAGAGATCATAACCTGAGCCAAAATCAAGAGTCAGACACCTAACAGACTGAGCCACCCAGGCGCCCCAAATAGTATATACACTCTGATGTAAACCACTGTTTAATTAAAATATCAGAATTACCAGAGTGACAGGTAAAAACCAGCAAAACGAACTAAACATATATTGTGCGTCACAAGACAGACAATGGAAGTCTCTACTTTAACTAGAGCCGTCTGGGGGCTTAATTTCTACCCCTGGAGCGCTTAGGATGCCTAACTTGGGTCTCCAGCCCTCCCTACGCATCTCTTTTAAATTGCACAGCGCTCACTCCTCAATGCTGATACCAGTCTCTATTTTTACTGAGGCTGGCAAAACTGAGGCTCCCGGGGAATACAACCATCTCCCCTGGGCAGCACCGTAAGTGGTGCAGTCTGAATCTGTGCTTCTTACTCTTTCCAGCCCCAAGACCAAATCCCCTCCAAAGCAATACTACCCGGCAGAGGCAGAATGGAAATGTGCCAGCACAGCAGTTGGAAAGCAGGAAGTACCTGCTCCCGCCCCTGACGGACACATCAGGTGCGTGCACGCGTCTGTGGGTGCGTGTAAAACCTCCGTGTCGGTTGGGATTGCAGTGGCTCCCGTCACTAACCGAGGGGACAGGTGGCAGGTATGTTGCAGCACAACTAGTACAGATAAACCCTCAATAGCCTATCTGCCTTCGGATTTTTTTTTTTTTAAATGTGTGTTTTTTGTTTTTTTTTTTTTTTTGGGACAGAGAGAGACAGAGCATGAACGGGGGAGGGGCAGAGAGAGAGGGAGACACAGAATCGGAAACAGGCTCCAGGCTCCGAGCCATCGGCCCAGAGCCCGACGCGGGGCTCGAACTCACGGACCGCGAGATCGTGACCTGGCTGAAGTCGGACGCTTAACCGACTGCGCCACCCAGGCGACCCCACCTTCGGATTTTTTAAATACAACAGAGGCCAAATGCTACGATGAAGATCAGAAGTGCCTCTGAATGACCGGATGGCAAGAGGCAAGTTGCACAAAAAAGTCACTGGCAGGGAACTGGGAGAGTCTGTCATGCCTAAGGTGGAAGGAGTGATTTTTTAACAAATGTTTTTAACTGGATGCCTGGAGGAAAACAGCCACCTCCCTGCAGAAATGATGGCTGGGCCTATGGCAGGCGGCATCCTGCAAATGTGGAGGCAGAAAAGGCCCACATTCAGATGCACCCAGGGGGCAGCATGTGTATACAGTAGGGGGCTCTGCAGTGCTTCCTTGCGCAGCCCTATGACTGGGTTGGGGCGGGGCGGATTCCTTGGGGATAACACAAACCTAGAAAAGCAGTCAGTGTGGTGGCCACACTGATGCCTGGAGGTCTCCAAAGTCTTCCTCCTTTTCTTATTGCTGAGAAACAATGGCATCTCTATGCCCTCAATGGCTTCCGTGTGAGCCCCTCCCCCCCACAATGGCCCCATTCAATCCCCCACCAAGAGTGATTGCCCCAAGTTTAACGGCCGGTGTTAGGAGAGCACCGGATACAAAAGGAGGTGTTTCCAGGTTCAGTGAACACTTTACTTCCATTCATCAGAGAAGGAACAAAAGCGAATCCCCCCCTTTACCTCACGCAGGGCAGAGGCTGGGCTCTGCCATCCCCACCAAAACGCACCCTTTTTCTGGTGGGGGTGGGGACCACATTGTGTTTTCAGGTTCATAGTGCAAACAAGGTTCCTGATTGTTCCTACCTTCAACGCCAATACATGTGTATAAAAGTGGGATTCTTTTGCCCCTAAGAAGAGCCAAGAGGAAGCTGAGCCAAGAGCCTCAGGAGGGGACCCATGAGGGCAAAGAGAGAAAACGGTTCCCAAACGGCAACCAGCAAGGTCAGTAGATGGACCTTAAATTATACTTTGGAATCATTATTAGGAAAATAGCCCACCCCTTTCTTTGCTTTAAATTTTTATTAGGGTTTATTGCTGTTTTTATTAAGGAACCTAGTGTTTACTTTGTATAATTGTTATAATTACGAAGTACTCCTGCTAACTTGACCAGTATAGGCTACTAAAGAAACACCATTTGACATAACCCAAAGTGTTACTTCCCTAACTGCAAGTGATTGATATACCTTGATCTTGACCACAGATTTCTATAGGAATCTTGGGTATCAGTCAACAGCCCTGATTTACTAGTTGGTCATAGGGCTCAACAATTTTTTTTTTTTTTTTTTGGACCTGTAGAGTTTACATGAAGTACTAAGACTCGAAATAGCACAAATCATCCCTCCCTTCTCAGTGAGACACCCACCCACCCCTCTACCCAGCCAAGCTGGATTAGTCATACTAAACATAGCCCATTCCCAACCAACTCTTCAAGCTTTGGCAGGCCTAGCTCAGCTGACATTCCAGGCCCAGTTTAACATTACATAATGAGAGTTTCCCCTCCCATCATGGGCTGCAAGTCAAAACAAACCTGCTGAACTCGGAAGCAAGGTACCAGCTCATGTCCCAGTTACAGGACATGGGACCACATGGGGTAGAAGAGAGCTCTTAGCGAAAACTTAAAAGTCACAGGTGAAGTGAATCTGTTCTTATTGTGGTCAACTCAAGTCATACTATGAGTTCAAGTACTGGAGATCCCCAACCTAGACGCTTTCCAAGTTTTATCACACAGTGTTGGTATCAGACTTGTTTTCAATGAATCATTTTCACACATTTCTGTGCGTGACTTTTTAACAAAAATCCAGAAAGCAACACTGTGAAAGAATCCCCAAGTACCAGTCCTCTGGGAAAGGTGGTAGGATTATACAGGAGGATACAATTCCCTGCCAAAGAGTCGTTGTCCCTCCAGCATTCAAAACACAAATGAACGGTAAGATCTGATTTCCCATGTATTGCTAAAGCACATTCACTGCTGGAAAAGTTTCCAATACTCTCTATGTATGAGCTACAGCTCACCTCTTCCTAGTTAACTTCCAACAGAAAATCCTATTAGTACATGATCAACACCATCATGAACGAGCCTCTGGATCATCGTTATGTCAACACCCAGAGCATCCCAGAAAATGAGGATTTCCCAAATGGAAATCAAGCGAATTCCTAATGAACGTGCGTAACTTCAACACACCAATCTAGAAAGAGCTTCAGATCAATGGCACTTGACAGGAATGGTCCACAAAGTCAAACGACCTTGAATCAGAGGTGACAGAATGGAAAGAGAAAAGCCAAGAGGACCCGATTCTAGTCTTGACACCTGACCGTATGACGTTCTGGCAGCCATCTCCTCCCTCCGGGCCTCAGCTTCCCAGGTTTACAGAAAGGACTGGACGAACAGGCAGGTTTGATCACCAGAGACCTCTCCCAATCCTGAAATCTTATAACTGATTCTACCAACCCACCCACCCTGACCACAGTGAACAAAGTACTCTCTGGTTGGGGTTACATGCACCAGGAATTGTTTGTGCCAATATGTTAAGCCACTCGGGTCCACTTCTCTGACCTGGCTTATTTCAGTTGTCTGGCACTGGCATCCCAGGCCCGTGTATACAATGACCTCACCAACAGCTCACTACCTGTTTGGTAACACTCAATGTGTTATTATCTCCTTACCCACAAGACGGTCCCAGTCAATCTCCTTAGATCACCTTTATTATTATTATTTATTAATTCTGGAGACCACATCTTTTCTTAATAAACCAGGAGCCAAATTAAAAACATTGATCCCCAGAGCATGGAGGCTGTTGGCCCTATTCTAAATAGCTCCAGCTTAACGGTGCTTTTAGAATTATCTTTCTTTCCCCTCCTTCTAAACTGTTAAAAACTAGAACGCTCGGATGCTGATCCGTTTGGAGCCCACAGAGGATGTGTCCCACAGACAGGCGTACATAGATCTTTGTGGTTGGAAGAGAGGCAGAGCAGAGACTTGATGCTGAATGAGCAAGAACAAAAACATGGTGAGAAATCCCATTAGGGGGACAAAATGGAGGAGTGAAGGCGGGAAGTGAGGAGTGAAGAAGCAGAAACATGGGGCTGGCAGCATCTAAGCTATGCATGGTAACTCTCCAAACTCCAAAGGTAGGCTTGTCCACAAAACTCCCTCTTTAACGTGGCTTTCTTTGGCAGCCTCACTACCAAGCCCATTGACACCAACATGGAGGGATCCAACCACTGCGGGAGTTCAGATTTCTCCAGGGGGCTCTGGAGGCAGCTTCTGATGATGATGCTTCAGAAAGGAGCAGACCTCAGGATGGACTCAAGCCATCTTGCTCCTACCCTTATCCCCAGCACCAGAATGGCGCCTGGCTCAGCAGCGTTCACTGACATCATGCTAAATGGGTCCAGGCTGTCCCAAGAGCGGGTGTCTCCGTTGTGTTATCCCAAGAGTCCACAAGACCTGTCTTTCAGGCTTTTTCATAATTTGTGTGCACAAGCAGTAGATGCCTGTCCTACAGACTCAAGTGAACGGCCTTTATGACAGCTGTCAGAAGTCCGATGTCTGAATAAGCGGGGGCTGAAATCCCTGCTTCACGCCATTACTTCTGGGCCCCCTTTAATCCTCATCCGCCAAGGTAGAGAGATGACACCGCCTTGTCTACCTTAGAACCTGGCCTGGGAACGAAGCCCCCAGCCAACCGGAAGAGTAGAATAAGCATTCCCGGAGTGTCACCCGATATTGCCAAAGATAGGGCCAGATCGTCAGGCACTGTAAAAAACCAGAAGTGGGGCTCAATAAGGCCGAGACATTCGAGATTAAGTTGAAAGGGGAGCTTACGATGTATTTTGCAGGCTGTCTGCAAGTCCATTAAGACAGTGTACCCTTTGTCCTAAAATTATAGGCTACTGTATACTATACTGTGGGATCACCAAAAAAAATTACTCTGAATGCCTTGCCCTGAAAGGGATAAAGAAGAGGCCGGGCGATGGTAGCATTAGGGGTAGAATCTTACTTCTAAGCGTTTTCCCCCAGTGCTGCTTGCTCTATGCCCCTCCCTGGTGTCCAGATGACATCTATTAAATTCAGGCACTGCTCCACAAGGGATCTTGGCCTCTGGCTAGAAGAATAGCATCAAAATATTGCTTGCTAACAACCCATAAATTTAAACAATCAGGATGGCAAGAGGAGGTTGCCTGGGAATCATCACAGAAGAGAAGTCAAAAGCAATGTGGTTTCAAATGGGACACACAGACAGACACCCCTCCAGCAGGATGTTCCTTCTTTCACAAAGGCAAATCCTTAGGCTCCCACGAGGATTAGGAAATCGTCTCTTCACTCACGTGACCACTTACAGTCTTGAAACTCCAAGGAAGGTTTTGGCGGAGATGGGAGGGGGTGAAGGATCTCCAAAGAACAGCACGTCTGACTTGACTGAAGGCATCAACTCAGTTGACCCATGGCCCATCCTCAATGTTGGGAAGGGTGTGAGTGAGGGGAACAACACAGACACGCAAGGGCACCGATGTCATTCAATGCACCCAAGTGGGGCGCAGCTTGAATAATCAGAGTACAGTCCTAGAGTCCCAGGGACACTGAGACCTGGGAAAGTCTCTTGACCTGGGAAGAGGCCTGGCTCGCTCCCACTGCCACAGTGCCGTCCACATGATGGACTTTTCCTCTGCCTCCTAACTAGCCCACCATCATGGGGAGTGGAGTGCGGCAGAAAGGACCACACGCTGCGCAAAATATATGCTTTATGCTCTGGTACTCACACCCACTCACACAGAAGACATACCATTAATAAGGACCAAAAAATGTGGGCTTCCTCCCAGAGCCACCTTGTACAGAACCCCTCCCATCCTCAGCAATCCCCTTTACCATTATTTGGTTCTGCGTCCTGACAAAGGAGGAGGTGAAAAACACGGGCTCCTCAGCATTTACACATCGAAAGCCCGCTTGGCAAAAATAAGCTTTCCTCTTGCAAGACCTGTTTTAATCATTCCACCAAATGGCCTAATTTTTTTCCCCTTCATTTGCGGGATCCCAGCAATTTTTTACCGTGGGTGGTAACAAGAGTCTAACTGTTTCTAATTATTTAAAAAACAAAGCCACACACACAAAACCAAACAAAACAAAAAGCGAGGCTGCCAATTGCCAAGAGACTCAGAAGCCACAACTTCCGGTAATAAAGACTTTTCTTTCCAACTATCATAAACCGGCGTATCTGGAGAGCATCTGTGTGTCTGCTCAATGCCTCCCGTCCATGACGGGGGTGCGCTGGGCCCATGCACATGTTACAGAACAGAGGGAGCCGGCATGAGAGGGAGGTGAGCCCCTCACCTTTGCAAACATATGAAGACTCAGCCTTCAAGCCCCAGCCCTAACCAGGCAGCGGAACCATGGACACATTCTTCTTGAAAATTGTGTGCCACGATTTCCCTCTCTTTAACCATGAGGAAGACGGTACCAACCTGGTGGAAGAATTGAGGTAACAGATGAAAACCACTTCGGCCAGAGCTGCTCTATAGGAAGCACTCAATAAGCTACCACTACCTTATTTATATATAAAATGGGAAGGGAACAGTGTTAGTTTTTCTCTCATGGGGTAGCTGTGAGGGCAAAACAAGAATATTTTGAAACCCTGGAGCCGATGCCCCGAAGGACTGCAATTTCTAACAAATGGTGGGGAGTATTAATACTAAACCACACCCCCCACCAGGGGGCGAGTTCTTTCTTACCACCAAAGAGATGCATTAAAAAATACCCACTGAGAATTAATAAGGAAGAGCTAACGTCGACAGATGTTTACCAGGTTCCACATACGCCATCTGCCTTACATACGTAGGTTCACTGAAATCTCCCACGAAATGAAGGTAGATACAAAATGGGAAAACTTAGACCCCTAGGGGGGCTTCAGGAAGATGCGTGTGGTCATTCAGCTGGCCAGTCGCAAAGCCAGAGTTTGAATTCATGCAATCTCCACCCCAGGCTCCTGATCGTTTCATTACAATCTCTACAATAACTACCACCAAGGACCCGAACAACGTTCTCTCGTCTTTTGAGGCAAGAGATCTCATCCGAAACGGCCTTGTGAGAATTACAGTTTTATCATTAAACCTGAAAGCCAGACTAACAAGTGGATCGTTTTCAGGGAGAGGAAAGCCGATGGGAAGACTGTGCTATTAAAAACCCAGGAGGAGGAGATCGACACTGAAGAAGGCAGGAATTTCTTTGGGCTAACTCGAACCTCCATTTCCACAAAACGCCCCTGTTCCACTCAACATGCAAAAAGAATCCAGTACAATCCTCCACTGTCCGACCCGGCTTTCTACCCCACTTGTTAATCATGCCTTGAGGGGGGCAGTAAGTTTAACTGCAGACAGTCAATTCGGTTAATGGAATTCTAAGCCCATCAGTTTTCAGCTGGGAGGATGAGAGAACCTTTCACTGTGTTTCTCTAAAGCAAATATTTAGTGCTTTCATCTTTTAGTGCCCTAACAGGAGATCTGTCACCCAAATAAAAAAAATAAATAAACCTTCTCATGTGGGTGTTTGTAGAAATGGTACCACGTCTCCAACGTCACTCAGACAAATGGCGAGGACTTTCAGAGAGGAGCTGAGCTTTTTGCGTGCTCTTCTAGAAGCAAGTTGGAGAGTTGTGGCACCGGGCCCCGTGCTTACACTTGCACCACGGGGGAAAATAATGTCGCTGCCGCCTGTCTCGAGTCCTCTATCAGTGCAATCCGGATGCAGAAATGCAACTTGTTTCTACCCTGCTGTACTCCTCTTGTTCTGCCGAGGTACCCAGGCTTGTGTTGCTTTGCTTCGTGTGTGTTGTTGCTCTTGTCTTCCTTAAATGGAAACCATTCATTCTTCTCCCACTTGGAAGTCATTCCTCTACAGGAATCTGTTGCCCGACAATGAAAGTTTCTTATCAGCAAAACTCGCTCGTCTTAGCTGAATCATCGATGCCCTGAATCTACCAAACTCTTCAGCCTGGCAAGCGAGAGGCTGGGAGGAGGGGTGCGGAGCCAGGAAAGTTGGGTTACTTTTGTAAAAGGCAGTTAGAATCCTTTTTCCTGATTCCGGGGGCGGGGGGGGGGGGTTTAGATGCCAGAAAGCCAGAAGGAGAGTTACGACCGTGTTTCTGGATGTCTCTCCCCCTACGATTTCTGCTTTCTGCACTGGGTCACTGTTTCCACTTCTCAACTGGCTGCAGTGGCAGGTTTCCAAGTAATTACAAAGACGGGAATTAGATGACACAACAATTTACATGTGTACGATCGCTTGTACCTTCCCCAGCAGAATCCAAGGCAAAGGCGTCATCTGCTGTCCAGTCAAGTGTGACCCTCTGAGCGGGGCACCTTTGAGGTCACCTCTGCTCATTTCTCAAGAGGAGGACAGGCACTCGCACAGGATCCTCATCACATACATGTCCCTGCAGTGCACTTTCCCCTAGGAAAGCATTAGCTCTGAACCACCATGGCCTTGCCACGCACGCCCCTGCTCACGCCCCTGCTTGTCCCAGCACCTGGGACATACCACTGATCACGAAAGCACCTCAAAATCCCTGGTTTCACCTAAGTAATGGCATAAGTGAGGACAGCCTGGGAGAACCACGCTGGGCCACCAAAATCTACAGAAAACACAGCATCCTCATTTTACACATTATGCCTAAACCTTGACAATCTGTCCCGACATCTGCGAAAGAGTAATATAGATAATTCAAGCCGGAATATTCCAGAAGTTGTTTCATATCACATTGCCGTCTATACTGGTGGCAATAACGTACATCCTTTATCCTTGATTCATTTTTTTTTTCCCCCTTTGGTCACTGTCAAACTTAGCTTGAATTCCCCTAAATCCACGAGGTGGCCCAAAGCATACTGGGTAGATGCACAAGAAGAGCCAGTATAAAAGCCAGAAAATCCCACCAAGACTTGTCAATAACTAACAAGCTCACAAGCAAGGCACCACGGTTACGTCTCGTTTCCCGAAGTAGGCACAAAGACCAGAGCAGAGATTCTGATAACCGACAGTGGAAAACGCACGTCTCCAAGAGACAGACGAAGCAAGTCAGTGCTGCCTTTCAAATGGTAAAAATGGTCACGCTAAACCCCACGTCTCCTGTGACACACCTCCAGCAGATGGGTGTGTATAAGGCAATGGAGCCCTTCTGTATCCTGATGGCAGCGGTGTTAATACAGATTCGCACGGAAATTCATAAAACTATACAGACTGAAAGAAAAGTCGATGTTGTTGGATGACAGATTTTAAAATACGGTTGACCCTTGAACAACCAGAGCGGGGAGGCATCAGGAAAACCAACCCCACATCGTCAAAAATCCAAATGTAGGGGGCGCCTGGGCGGCTCAGTTGGTTAAGCATCCGACCCTTGATTTCGGCTCAGGTCATGAGATCCATCTGCTAGGCAAGAAGCCTGCTTGGGATTCTCTCTCTCCCTCTCTCTCTGCCCCTCCCCCCACCCACGCCCTCTCCCCCATTAAATAAACAGTTAAGAAAAATCCATCTGTAACTTTGTCTTCCTCCAAACTTAACTACTAATAGCCTATCGTTGACCAAAAGCCTTACAGATAAACTATCAATTAACACGTATTTTATGTTTTATATGTCACATGTCTTATATACTATATTCTTACAATAAAAGAAGCTACAAAAGAGAAAACATTACTAAAAAAATTGTGAGAAAGGAGTGCCTGGGTGGCTCAGTAGGTTAAGCATACGACTTTGGCTCAGGTCACGAACGCACGGTTTGTGAGTTCGAGCCCTGCGTTGGGCTCTGTGCTGACGGCTCAGAGCCTGGAACCTGCTTCAGATTCTGTGTCTCCCTCTCTGTCTCTGCCCCACCCTGCTTGTGTTCTCTCTCAAAAACAAACAGATAACTATTTTTAAAAACAGAAAAGGAAAGAAAGTTGTGAGGAAGAGAAAATACATTTGTAGTCCTGTACTGGACTCATCCAAAAAAAATCCACCTATAAGTGGACCCATGCGGTTCAAACCCACGTTGTTCAAGGGTCAGCTGTGTGTGTGTGTCTGTCTATGCATCTGTGTTTACTTATTTATTTACTTACTTATTTTTAAAACCTACATCTCAAAAGAACCTTGGCCACCAGACCTAAAATCAGGGGCACAAAAGCGTATGGAGTAAGAGCCAGACTGAAAAATGGACCGTTGCAGGTGGCCCCATCAAGCAGAACGGCAATGAAGAAAGGCCAGCACGGGAACCCGATCTGAGTACGCGTTGCCGTCCAAAGCAGGGCAGGGCCAAGGAGAAAGGAGGTCCCGTTCCGTTTAGGAGCAAACACAGCCGCGCATCAGGACAGCCGCAGGCCCAGAGATGCCCCACTTCCCTTCGGAACCGCACGCTTTTCTGAAGCCCGCAGAAGATGCGACAAGCGATCTTCTCCTCCTCCGCTCACCTCCAGCCATCTTTCTCATGTGTTCTGGAAAAAGCGGCCAGAGGAAAGAAACATCCGAGCGACGGAGCTGTGAACAACCAACAGACTGGATGTCTTTCCGGGCGGTCACAAATGTTGTCTACTTTCTGCTGGAGGGGCTCCTCATTTCGCAGGAAGAGGGGCCCTCTCACCTGTCACCCTGGCTCCCGGAGAACCACCGGGCCTGCCAGAAACCTCAGCGTGGCGAGCCAGGCCTAGCAGCAGTGATCGAAAGCTCCCCGATCCCTCTGCCCCGGCCCCATAGCTCATGTTCAGTCCCACGTCCTCTCCCACCAGCTCTGTTTTCCTAAGCAGCAAGAGGCCACGGCCGGGGTGTGGGGCTGCGGTGCAGGGGCTCCGACAGAGCCTGGCAGACACGGTGGCCGGCAGGGCGGGGAAATACACCGAGCAGGGCAGCCGCACACCTTCCGTCACTCCGATCCCCCCTCCCCCCCCACCTCCCTTGCTTCTCTCCTTCTTTCTCTGGTGACTTTAGTTCCTTCCCACGGGGGAAGGAAGGAACGGACTCTCCCAAACAGCAACCTTCACTCTGGGCACACGCCGTCCTCTTCTTCGACCTTCCCAGAGAGAAAGGCGGCCCAGCAGACGGCGCGCTCGCACTGGGTGGCATGGCCCCAGACACGTGCGTGAGCACACGGACAGGCACACGGGCCCCGGGAGGTTTCCAGCAAAGTTGAGAACTCCGTGGCTGTGCAAAGGCCACCTCCTTCCTCATTTTCAGCTCCAGTAGAGGGGGCCAGCGACTGATGGGAGAGGACCGCCACGGAAGGACGGCCAGCACCTGAACCTGGCCCCACCAAGGATCCTAGGCCACTTCTATCACCTTCCTCCCAGCAGCAAACCAAAACAGGGCGGGGACATCTTTCACTACTGCCTTTTTTTAACGCAACAGGCTTGAAAGGGGACTTTCGGAGATGTGATGGAGAAAACTGGCAGCGTGTGAAATGAAGGAGGGAAAACGATCTATTTCCTGGTATTGCCTCTTGCTAAGCTCGCAGCAGCTGAGGTAATTAATACCTTTTGAATAAGGTGCAGAGGACTGGCCTGATAAGGAAGGATGAAAACTGAGATCTCCTACTCTGCTTACCTGACAATAATTGCCCAATAAAAATGAATAAACGCAGCTCCGGAGTCTGGGCTGAAATACGGTTCCTATCTGTTCTTTAAAGTCCACGCATCTACCTCAGTGACGTCACTAAAGACACCAAAAGCAGCACTCTGAGAAACAGAGAGATCACGGCAGACAGACAGACACACAGACTGATGTGACAGGTAAGGTCACAGCCACTAGTGCAAAGCATCCACTCCCTCTCTTCAGTTGCCGACCGAGTCATTTGATGGAGGGGGAAACGTGTTAAGGAATAAAAAAAAAAAAATCTGAAGGCTAATTTCAACTCTCCCTTGACACAGTTTAGCCCTTTAAAAAGTGATCTGTTGCCTCACAGAATTACAAAAGGGGAGGACCCAACACAATAAACCGTGCGGGTGATAACATATCACGCATCAAAAGCCAAGTCTTCTCTATTAATGACCTTTGTCACATGGGATGCAAAGAAAACATGTGACTCACAGGAATAGGGGAAAGGAGGCAGTCACAAAGATAAGAGCCGTGATACAGCCTGGGGCGTCCCAGCGGATGTGAGGTGGCCCGAGAGGTGGGGACGCAGGGCAGGGGACACTCACACCTTCCACACGGGCGAGCTCCTCAGAGGCCCTCCGTGTGCTCGGTGTGCCTGGGCTTCCAACTTTGTAGACCAGCCTCACCGGGCGGGAGGAAGTAAGAAGTGAAAAGCACAGCATTCACAGCCTGCAGTCCAAGGAATGGCAAACATGTGGGGAATAGGGCCTGGAATGATCCTTTCCCGCTCTGGGCCTATTTTCCCTGTGCAAGCTGTGTCCAAGCTGGGTCAATCACGTAGGAAGCAGGCTACATCATGATGTGCTGGGAATGGGATTCCACTGAGGCATTAGGGATCCCAAGTTGGGCACGACAGTGTCCATTTCTACGACCGAGGGGACTAACGGGTAGAGGAAATCAACGCGTCCGTTGAACCTTCCAAGAATTCAACGGGACGCTTTGCGAGTAGAGAATGAGAGCAAGAGGAAATAACACAATAATGTGGGTGGTCCCGCTAGCGATCCCACCCTGAGAACGAATCTGGCCGGGGGGATCTTGCTGGTGCAGTGGCACAGAATGGCCCAGGGCCGTATGCACGAAGCTACGGGTCCCACGCATCATGAGGGCATTATGGAATGTCTGGACTCATTTTGCCTTGTCATTTCCAACTCACATCCGCTCCCGCCTGTGATGCAACTGCCCTGTAACAGTGGAATTTTAGAGATAGTCTGTTTGCACTGGGGCCATGACGAAGCACATTGAGGGAAACCCACGTCTTGAATGGACAACCATGAAAAGTTTTACAGAGTCTCCACTGCACACATCACACTCAAGAAGGTGTCTCCATCGCCAGAGATGTAAAATAAACAAAACAATTGCACACAGTATGAGGTGAGGCCCGTCTGTGATTTTTAAAACACACCTTTTGAAAGAATGGAAGGACGTCTGTCACAATATTAACTTGGCCTTTGAGAGGTACTTGTACTGTTTTCTCACTGCTTCTCTATGTCGTCAGGAGTAAGACGACAACTTAAACATTCTAGCTCAACAGAATGCTTGCAAAGTTGCAATGCAGAGACTTATAAAGCAAATACTTCCCTTCTAATGTACTTTGTTGTGTAAATCCAGATTTTCCATATATAACATGTATTGAAAGATAGAGTATGAAGGAAATGAAGCAGTCTCTACATTTGTTTCAGTGACTAATAAGCAAAAATAAAACTTCAGCTGTGATGCCACGCTTTTTAGAAATCAGACATATAATAAGCCACAGATTTATAGGATGTGGTCTAATAAACCTAAGAAAAGTTTCATTTCCTCCTCGCCAAAATGGTTCACTCCCTGTCTATGCGACTAGCTTTGCAAAGTTAGCAGACGTCTTTTTTTTGTTAAATGTGTAAATTGAGAGATTTAACGAGCACCAACAATAATGTGCCCCCCTGAATACATGCACGCGCGTGCGCACACACACACACACACACACACACTCCCTCCCTCCCATATCCTTAAATATGAAATAAAAACAGCCTCCACGCTAGCAAAAAGGTAGGTTACCCAAAACACCAAAAGGGACAGCGTTTGCCATCTTGTTAATCCAACCACTGATCAGCAAAAATTTATACAACCCCCGAAAAGGGGGAAGCAGGGAATAAGGGAAGGATTCAGACAAAGAACTTTTTAAAAGGGTGCTTGCCAGCATTTCCGTGAAAATAGCATTAACTTAGCAATTACGGGAAAAAACACTCTTTCTTATCTGAACGCACTTATGCCACGGGTCCCGCCCTATTATGGTCACTATTAGACATGTTAATAGCCCCAATGTAATGACTGTGTGGCTAGCTTTAAAAGGTATGTGAATAGCTAACTAGAAAGAAGTGACTCACGCCGGCCCAGGTGAATATTGATTTTCTTAGTCATAATTACTCAGTTGGTCTACCAACTTTAATTCTCTGGAGGGGAGGGCTCAAGGGATAGACTCCAGCCGCCTGGTAAGAAAAGACAGGGAAGGGACAACGAAAGTATGGCTGGGGTACAAAGTATCCTGCGTGTGGCACTGGTGAATGCCACAAAGTCACCCGATGTGACTGTGAATGTCCTGAATCAAAAGCTTCCTCCCAGCCCCTGAGAGGGGAGAGTGTTGAACAGGACCTAACACATCTTCTTTAGCAAGTGGAGGATGGTTAGTATCCTCCCCTGAACCGTGTGCCATTGCCATGGTCCTCATTAACAGCAGTTCTAAGGCTACGCCCCTGTGCCGTGTGCTCCTCAGCAGTTGCTATACTTCCCTGTGGCTCACTTGCAAAAGGGGATCACAGCATCTCCCTCTCAGGGTTGTCGGCGGGTCCCAGAGAGTTACTGGAAGCTCAGTGCTTACAGGAAGTGCCTGGCCCATAGGGGGCGCTGTGTTGCATCTCACTCTGATCAGTACTTCCAGGGATCCTGGTAGCTGCCCCTGGCGAAGCAGGCGAGGCTGGTCTGCCACCCCCATCCCCTTTTACAGACACACGGAGCGTGTCACAGTGGGGTGAAGCCCCTTGCCAACAGAGGTGAGGGAAGGCTGGACTCAATCCTATGAGAGAGAGAGGACACATGTGAGCTAGGGCAGAGAGAAGGGGGAGAGAGAATCCCACAAGGGGGGGGGGAGAGGGAGAGAGGGAGAGAAAGAGAGAGAGAGAGAGAGAGAGAGAGAGAGAGAGAGAGAGAGAAGCGGGACTCATCAGAAGCGGGGCCCGAACTCATGAACCATGAGATCGTGACCTGAGCCAAAGTCAGATGCTTAACTGACCAAGCCACCCAGGCACCCCCTACTTCTGACTCTACTCTGGCGTGGGTTCTGCTGTGCTAACCCAGAGCCACCTGGAGCACAGCCACGCTGGGATTTCCCTATCCCACTGCAAATCCTGAACTAGTAAGTACTGCAAATAATACCTAAGTAGCTTCCGTGAAAACGTCCACAGCAAAGCAAGCCCATCGCATGGACACACATGCTCCTAGAACCTTGCCGAGTGTTTGTGCTGGTCGCCAGCAACTCTGGCCAAGCCCCACTTTGTACGCTTCCGCTCACTGGATGCTCACAGCAGCCCCTGTGTGACTCCCCCTTCACCGGCAGAGAAACCGAGGCACAGAGCAGCTGCGTAACTTGCCCAAGTCCCCACAGCCCATGAGGGGGCGTCTGCGTGTCTGGCCTATTCCCGATTTAGGGATTTAGACCCAATGCTGGAAGCGGGGCATATCAGGGCTTCCCCCAGAAGAGGTTTCTGTGTCCTGAGGGCAAAGCGGAGACATGAACGCAGTCGCTGGCCTCAGAGATCTCGAGTTATAAGGAAGAAACCCAGTCTTTCTGTTTCATTTTCCTCATACTCAAAATGGGTGCCTAGTTCTCCTTTATCTGCCTCGTAACTCTGACCAAAGATTAATGAGTTACCATTTGCCAGGCCGCTGGGGCAGGAATAACTATACGTGCGGTGTGTGGCCTTATCATCCAGGGTCAGAATGGACAGCCGGCTGCACTTGTTAAAACCTGGGCCAGGGAGGGGCTGCTGAGAAAAGGCTCCGCTCAGGCCATGGGCTGGTGCACACAGAGGGAGGCCTCCCTGTCCTGTCACACCCAGACCCAGTAAAGAACACGGGCCTTACGTGTTCACCGGCCCAGGAAATTGGAGTGCAGGCACCATCGTGGGTGGAGAAGAGGGCGTTTCCAAAGAGACCAGGAACATCTTCAGTTTTGTTTACATGTGGCCAAAGCGGGGGCCATCACATAGGAAGATATTCACAAGACGCTAACGCACCGAGTTACTAACCAGAGTTAGGACACGTTGCGGTGCACGGAAGCACCCTCGGTGTCGCCTCAAGTGGGAAGAACATACAAAAGTGTAAACAAAGTATGATTCCGATCCTGTGGAACACTTTTAAAGTTTCGACACAGGGATGTCGGGGAAGAAACACAGCCAAATATTAAGGGATTATAAATGGGTAAAAAAGACGGTGGGTGTGCACATTTTCTTCTCTATGTTTCTCCACGTGTTTTCAGTTCTCTTAAAGGGCTGCCTACTACTTCTTACATGAAAACAAGCCGGTAAGGATGAACGAGTACACCTTGTCTCTCGCTGAAGGCAAGACGTGTGTACCCGTGTTACATATTACTCTATGCCTACGCCTGTTCCCTGTTCCCGGAGTCCCAGTGCCCAGCACAGCCCCCAGCACATAGTAGGTGCGCTGTAACTGTTTTTTAAAAGATAGACGTTTCACTAATTGGCTCTTAAATATTCACTTTTCTTAAAACAAAACAAAACAAAACAAAACAAAACCTAGCATTAATACAAAATCATTTGCCATTCAGGTCTCAAGAGTTACTTAAAATTTTTTTATCTGCATTGACTCCTGCTTTTCTGAGAACGAAAGCATGTTCTACATGGTCTTTATGCTTTGAGACTACTAATTTGAAGGGAACTGTCACTCCCAAGCACGGAGCAATATGGGGTATTGACATAGTATTGAATTATTTAAAAGAAATTAACAATGCTTCCTGTCCTTGGACAAGCGCGGCTGCGAGGAAAGCCATTCACAGCTGCCTCGGGAAGGTATCACTCACTGCAGAGGACTGAGCATTTCTCAGTGCCCTGAATTCTACAAGAAAATCCTTAAGTTCTAAATAACTAATAACAAAGGCAAAGTTGAGGGAATAACTTGTCTTCCCCTGGGAGCTGTGAAACGTCCCAGGAAATTATTTCCTGGGGGTCAAGTCTAATGGGATAACATCATTCTCACGGAAGCTCCACATGACCCTGGACCATGCAGCCTTTACAGGGAGCCAGGCACCTTGGGTTCACGGGTGCGCCACCCTCCACCCTCTCCTCGCAAACTAGCATTCTTATGGCTATGATAAACCTATCGGTGATCAGAACACCCAGACATCACGGCACCCGATGATGTGACGGCAACCCGGAGGGAATGTAGGGGTCACAGTGGGTGCAGCCTGCCCTAACGCGGGGTGAACTTTGGACGGGCGGTTGCATTTCAGAGCTAGCTCATCTCATACCGTCATTCTGCTCCGAGACCTACCTCCAAACACCAGGGCTCCCCAACCTTTTGTAGGGAGTGGCTCCTTTTCATGTCCCTGAAGACTTGAGTGCTGACAGTGAAGTCTGAGGGGGGGTAGAGGTGCTGACAGTCATGTCCCTGAGTGCAGCAAGGGAGGGGGCACTGCTGCCAGGAAGAAAGGGGAACAGAGTGAGGCTTGGGAGGGAGGGGGACGCGGTCACCAAGGCATTCATGGCCCCCAGCCTGACTTTCTTCCCTAACCCACGCTTCTCTACAAACTCCGAGCATGGTTCCCGATGCGACCCCAGGACTCTTCCACCTCCCTGCCTTCCAGCTTGGGGCCCCCTGTAGCAACATCTTAAATACAGCCTCCTTCATGCAACCTTTCTGTTACATCCCTTCCCGCTGTCCCCACCTCTGCCCATCCTTCCCGCAGTGGACACGGCTGCTCCTTGCTCTGAGCCAGCTGGCCAGCACTTTCTCTCTCTCTCTCTCTCTCTGTCAACTTACCTTACTGAATCTTCTATTAATTTAACCAAGTGATACGGCTGATAGTTCTACCCTACAAAAATGCAATCACACACGGCTCCACCCAATACTAACCTAGGGCTATCTGGGGATCTGTCTAGTCACCTTCTCCTCTGCCGGACTACGATTTTGGAGAGGCAACTACGTTTACATCTCTGGACCCCTCGAAAAGATCCGGCAGCACACAGGTACGCGTGCTCAAGAAGCAGGTGCTGTACTCAATTTCAGCCCGGCTGGAGCCTATCGTGACAGCTGCTTCCCTGACTGCCGACCCTGTCGGGGGCTTTAGACAGGAATGTGCACGCTGTTCCTCAACTCCTCACAACCACCCTGTGAGGTAGGTATTGTCATGCCCATTTTACAGAGGAGGAAACTGACTCAGAGACGTTAAGGAGCATGCCCAAGGTCACACAGCTAGTAACTGGCGGAAGGGGAATAGGGACCAGGTCTCGGTCGACTCACGGTGCTGCTGTGTGGACTCGTTTGCCTGTCCAGACATTCCCTGGTACTCTATAAATGGGGTAGAGATTTTAGGGGGCATAAAGAGACCTGGGGTCCAAGAAGGGCTATTTCACAACAGAGAAATATCATTCTGATTGCCTTTTAAAAAAGAAAATGTCTATGCCCTTTGTATGCATGTGATGACTTCTCTACTCCAGTCTTTAAAAGGGTTTATATGAAGAAACAAAAAGTGCCATAAATAAATTCTTCACCCTTCTTAATCCTGAATAACAGAATTCAGGACTAAGAGCATGAGACTGAACTGAGCACAAAACCCAATATCTTATGTTCTGATTTCATCAAATAGCAGCAGAATGAGCATAATGGATGCTAAAGACTCTGGGAGACAGCAAATCGATGGAAATAAAGGACGAATTCTATAAACAGCAACTGTGTTTCCAGAACAATTTACATGGCTACCATATTACCTGGTCCTCCCATAGTGGCAGCAGGGTGGGGGTGGAGGGGGCGGGGAGGGTGTCCAGGAGGATTAAAACCATCCAAAGGCCACATGAACTGCCCAAATGGGAAGGGGTCACATGGCCTGCAAGCTGGTGATACTCCAGGGTCCTAGCTGGCTGCAGCTGTCCCTGTGTCTGGTCTCGGAAAGCCACCATTGCCGGAAGCCCCGAGGTCTGCCCCCCAGAAAGGGCAGCCCAAGCTCCCAGAGGTAGCCCTGGTTGCCCATGCCTGGAGGTCTCTGGTCTCCGTCTGGGAGACAGAACGCCCCACTCTGTACTTCCCCGCACAGCGCTCATTTGTAAACAGGAATGTGAGTCATTAGGCAAGCAGGAGTCCATTTTCAAGATCGGCCCAGCTTTACAACTAAGGTAATCTCATTCTGCCTTGTCACAGCGGTGACTCACCTTACTGTCTCCCATCAGAGGTGACATGGTTTAACCCTCCTACTGTTCCTGGAAGGAACCCAGCAATATGAGGGTTGAAATCCCTGTCTGCTCACTCTGTTTTCTAACAAGGTGCTGAGAGCAAAGAGGCAAGGCCCCCAAGGGCAAGTGTCCCAGAGGAGTTTGGGAAAGAAATGTATCTAAGGTTACCATAGACCACGGCATCTTTATTGTCTTCCCATGGCCTTTCCTCGGGTCTATACTCCCACAGGGGCCTGTGGCTTATGCGGATATGTTCCTTACACACACACACACACACACACACACACACACACACACTCCTCCATCTAAAACCCAGATCTGCCATTCCTGGGAACCTCAGAGCCAAATCTGCAGGTCATTTCAACCAATTCTGTAGGCGCTCCTAGCTTCGAAATGTGTAAAATTATCCTTATTCCCTTCTTGTCTTCTGGGCGTACCCTGCTTTTCTTTTTTTCTCATTTCTTTAAATGTTCATTTCCAATCTTTTGGTATAACGTAAAGTCTTCTAAGCCACTTCAAATTTTGGAGGATAAAAAAAATGGCTTCTAAACAAATTCAAATGTATATACAACTACAAAATCATTTTGTGCTGAGAAGGAGCTGTAGCCGAATCTCCCCTTAATAAATATATAACTCATCAACGGATCCTAAAGATTAGAAAGCAGGCATCCACTGAGTTTTATGCTCCGCATCCATTCGTGCTTTTTCTGGTACCAGTACCTTGAATTACTTAGGAGGTACAACCCCAACTCTCAAGCCATGTGGATCCCTCAGTCCAACTGCACTCAACACATCACATCCCCGTCCACAACCACTGGTTCAGACGATAAGATCTCTCTGGACTTCAACCTGTCTTCATTAGGTGACATCAACCCAGAGCCAAGGAGAGAAATGGTGTCCTGGTAAATGGGGGCCCCTGGATCCAGCCATGCCTGATGCATGCCACCCGTGTACTTCTTTGTTAGGAGTTTGGGGTCAATACACTTATTTTGCTCACGTCAGTTTGGATTGGGTTTGGAGAGAGAGAGAGGCATCTTGACTGGAGTAGTCTAGGTCACCTTAATCAGATTAACCTCAATAATTACCCATCCACGGATCAAGGGGTAATGTGGAAAGAAATGGAGACACTTCAGAAAAAGTAAATGAAAACCCTGTGAGTTTCATGGTCCTGGCATGATGAGGAGACTATTATAAGGCAGTATTTTGGAACAGGCACCTGGCCCCTTTTTAAAATAAGAATGAATATGGCTTGTGGCCTGGGATGGAGAGAGGGGCCCTGAACCACAACACCTACAGGAACGGACACTCAGCCCCCCTGCTCCTCTGGTGCCTCCGATGTCACTGGCTACGCTGCCCTAAGATGGGGTCTCCAGCAAGCAGGAGCCACGAACACTTAACAGCACCAGATCGGCCTCCCAGCTTTCTCCCGAGGCACCGCCTATTTGTGACAGACGATTTCGAAAGACACATTTCGTCTGGAGAAGGTGAAGGTACGAAGCTGTGGCATGTTAAGAGAGAAGGCAGACGGAGCGGATGGCGGGTTTCAATTTCACTGGTGACTCAGCACCTGATGACATGGGGTGCTGACCAGTTCTGGGCCATGGCCACGCGGATCAAGACTCAAGATGTGTCACCAAAAAAGTTGTGGTGACATTTGTGTATTCTACTATTTTGTCTCTTTGTGAGCTTATAGCTCCTTCCACAAGTGGTTGGGCAATATTTAAATATTAATGTAGCAGAATGGAACCCAATGAGCTAGAAAGTACGATTTGCTTTGCCAGGAAAAATAAAAAGGAAAGGAGGAGTTGAAAGCATTTAAAAACAAAAACCCGAAAAAATATGAAAGCCTCCAGAGATAAAGATTTCGCATGAAATAATGTTATTCAGATCCAATATGGCGAACAGCTGCTACTGGCTATTGGGAGAATTGTGAGCCTACCTCTTAGAAAGAAAAAACCAAAAGTTTTAAATTCTGTCTCAGAAAAGTTTGATGTGATGGTTAATTTTATGTATTGACCTGACTATGCCATGGGGTGCCCAGATATTTGGTCAAACGTTATTGTGAGTGTTTCTGGGGTTTGGGACAAGTTCAACAGACTAAATAAAACCGATGCCCTCCGTAATAATGGGGGTGGGCCTCATCTAATCAGTTGAAGGCCCGAATAACAAAAGGCTGATTCTCCCCCCCAAAGAAGGAGGAACTCCTCCTTTTAGCCTGGCTGCCTTCAAGTGGAGCATAGGTTTTCTATGCCTTCAGACTCAAACTGCAACCTTGGCTCTTCCAGGGTCTCAAGCCTGTCAGCCTTTGGACATGAACTACACCATCAGCTCTCTTGGTTCCCGGGCCTTCAAAAGCAGACTACACTACATAACAAGCTCCCCCATGTCTCCAGCTTGCCTATTGCAGATCTTGGGACTTGCCTGTCTTCATAATCGTGTCAGCCTTACAATAAATCTCCTTATACATACACACACACGCACACGCACACGTACACACACACACACACACACACGCACATCCTATCAGTTCTGTATCACCCTAATATATTTGGGTTGTATTTTTTTATGTGTTTTCTCCCCCCAAGCAAGAGGGAAAGGATTATTTGTGGGTCTCTAGAAGAAACCAGAATTGTGAATTTCTAAGACCCAATGAAATGGGTCTTAGAAATCATGTAATCGATTTCTTTCACGATTTTATTTTAAATCTCTACGTCTAGACATAAAAGGACCTACCCAGGACTATACAGAGAAGAACAAAGCAAAACCGAGACTTTAAAAACTAGGAGTTCAGGGTTCTATAGAGAACATGGAAGAATCGTATTTTGAAACTGCAGAATCTTTGGAGGAGTAAGAAATCCATTTGCAAGAAAAGCACTGGCAAGAGCCATTCCGTTAAAGAAGCAAACTAGCAAAATGACAATTTTTTTTTAATTGCTAAGAGGGGAAAATCCTCACATCTCTTTATCACGTATTCACATATACACCCATGCATACAAACAAGGACGCCAGAAAGCAAATAAGCCACAGCAGCCACCTATCCAACCGTCCGACCCGGTAAGTAAAGCCCACATACACATTTGTGACCTTGGAAAGAGAGTTCAGGTCTGCACGGGTCACGCTGTTCTAGCTTTAACCTCCATCAATAATTCTCACCTCCTGAAGGTGAGGTAACTCTGGTGGGGACTAATTACATTTGAAATACGTTGTCAACCAACTTAACACAGACGCAAAGAAAACTGTAATCAGAGCTACAAACAAGCCACCATTTTTGTCATTAAATGGTAAACCCAAACCACGACACTGTCGCTGACGTGGCAGGTGGAAAGTAACGTCTGATGTTCACGATCATGTTCCAAAACTGGGAGTGTGTGTGAGTGACGAAGTGTGAGAGTCTACAGGTGCATATGTGTGGGCACACGTGTGTATACTTGTGTGCACGCACACGTAGGCGGATGTCATTGAATACGGAAGCCAATGGCCCATGGCTGGGAATGGCTAGTGGACAGCTCACGTACTGAGACTCCTTCTTCCCGTGCCATCGTCGGTGACCCTGAGCCATCCTGCTTGGAGGTGGCATGGGGCAAAACATGATCACCGTCCCTACACTCAAGGGATAGAATGAATGAAGTCAGCCTTGGCCCTCAGGGACCACATCGTAGTGAGAAAGACCAGGATCCAAATGGAAGGCAAAACAGGATGGACCCAGAAGAAACCCGTGTCAAGTGCATCCCTACACTCGCCCTTGTACACAGCACAGGTCACCTCTTGTCAACCTCAGCACAGAAACAGATGCAGGGCCTCGGAGTCGCTGCCACCTACCTCGCTGTGCGCCCCGCATTTCTGAGGGCCGGTTTGTCACGTCACTTGAGGGTACCCTCTAAGGGCCCTGCCCACCACCCACAAAAGCTCCAATTCTGCAGGGCTAGCAGAACACAGAGGAGGGGAACTCACGAGGTGCTCAAATGGCTCTCAGTACAAATCCAATGCGCCTCAATTTCTGGACATGGCCCTTATATAACAAGGGGAGACTTGCCGAAGAAAGTTATATCCAAGGAGAAAAGGCGACACGTGGGCAGGAAAGCTTTCTTTTACGAGATAAAAGCTTCACATGGCCCAGAAAAATATTTTAGGGATATGGTATCATGAATGGGGTTTGAAGCGTCATTTCAAAAGATGCTTATTGGTTAAAAGAAAACGTTGCCAACCTGCTTTGTTTCCTGGGAGAAAAAAAAAAAAAATACTTCAAAATAACAAATGTTGAGAAGCTGGAAATAAAACATATAGTTTCCATTACAGTATCATAAACAACAAAGGGAAAGTGCGTATAAAATACTTTATTAAACTGCTTCAAATTCTGTGTCCCTCTCTTCTCCTCTCTCTGCCCCTCCCCCACTTGCTCTCTCTTTTTCTTTCAAAAATAAATAAAGCTTAAAAAAACTAAAAATAAAAGTTATTAAAGAGTTTAGGATAAAGTAAAAATAACTTACTTGGGTAATTCTGAACAAGAGATACTTTTACTTTTCATCTGGTATGAACACTAAATGAGCTTTTTTTTCAATCTTTTTTAAACATTTATTCATTTTTGAGAGACAGAATGTGAGCGGGGGAGGGGTAAAGAGAGAGAGAGACACACACACAGAATCCGAAGCAGGCTCCAGGCCCTGAGCTGTCAGCACAGAGCCCAACATGGGGCTCGAACCCACGGACCACGAGATCATGACCTGAGCCGAAGTCAGGACACTTAATTGACGGAGCCACCCACACGCCCCCTAAATGAGCTTTTTTTAAGTAAAGGTCAAGGCTCTACTGGGACGTAAGGTAATAACTCCAAATGGCTAACCTTAATATTGGTAAATTAGCCAAGGCACGCAAAAAAATGAATGAAGTTCTAACGGATGTCGCTGGAACACTCCGTGAAGTCTTTTCTGAGGCCATCCTAATTCCTTGGAAAGCCAGACACAAGTGGAGTGCCAGTACATCCCTCCCATCTGCCTCCTCAGGCAGTGACGAGGTTCCGCGCTGACCTCAGCACATGGCAAGGGAAGCTTCTCCCTGCAACCAGGCTGCGTAGCCGTGATCCGCATATGGATCTGAGAGTCCCTGCCCCTAAACGTGTAATCTCTCCAGACAGACAAAATGCCGATGAGCTCAAGAAAAACCATGCTCAGCAACTAACTTCGAGAGAACGGGAGCTGATCCACAAGGGCAGGCGTAAACTATCAGCCCGTGCACCTCGCCCAGCAACGACTACGAGGGAAGAGCTGGAGGCAGAAGCTGGCGTCCAAGAACCACAGGCTGCAGAAAGCTGTGTGAATCCGGCTAATAGAGGGTATCCAATGATGTGCCTTTGATGAGATTCCTGCTAAAGGGAGGTTCCTTGTCCCAGACTAGCCTTTGGGCAGGCATGCGGGTCCCTATCGGGCCACCTTGCGCCAAGAGCAGCACTGCGCAAACTCCAGGAGGCAGGGGGCGGGGCGCTGGCTAGCACTTGGCAGCGTCTACCAGCCAATCCTCTCCTTAAAAACCAGCAGAGCTCCTACAGGGGCTGGGTGTGCCTGGGGATCTAGCTCCCACTCAGGCAATTTGGAGCGCTTCACTCTGCGAAAGAAAGCAGTGTTGGTAAACAGCACCCCCCTCCCCTCTCAATGGAGCCCAAATGTTTTAAAATGCAAATAACAGGTTTCTGGAACAGCCCTGGAATCTCCCCTGGAAATGTTTCATAATTCACCTCTTGTTAGCCACAGGAGCCCCAACTACATTTCTTCTTTTCTCATTTCCACTAACCAATTATTAGCATTAGATACCATACTATTTTCTGCTAATATGTTTCCTGACAACATCAAGCTCTGGAGGGTCTTCTTGGTGCAGTAACTGAGTAACTGTAAACGAGGGCGGATTGATGAGAAAACGTTATTTAAACCTTCTCAGTATTTATGAAAGCAAACCATTTCGGTTGAAATGCACTGTACTAATTGCACAAAAATTTGTTAAATTGACATAGTTTGGTAAAAAAAAAAAAAAGATTCTCCCCAAATATTATGAGAGGAGGGATCACATTGGAAGGATGGAAGGATATAAATATTCACAAGCAACAGATTCCTGCAGGCAGGACGGATCCACATGCCATCTCATTCAGAATGGGGAAAGGTACTCGACAATTTGGGGAAAGGCTGGCCAGCTCCATTCGCTAGCATCCCTGGTTCCAAAATGACACCGGCCCCTTTCTGTCATCCCCAGAAAGAATCACGCTATTGTAAGATAACTTAAGAGGCCACCACTGTTGTCATCGGGCACAAGCCTGGGGCAACCACAGTGGGTCTAAGGGCGGTGGTGATGCGGCAGAAGGCAGAATTGTTTTTCTCAAAGTGGACCTTGCCTGGTCAGCTGCTTGTGTTAGTACAAGTCAGGTTAAAGAGAACCTCGAGAGGGGCGCCTGGTTGGTTCAGTTAAGCGTCCGACTTCAGCTCAGGTCATAATCTCGCAGTTCATGAGTTCAAGCCCTGCATCGGGCTCTTTGCTGTCAGCAGAGTTGCCTTCAGATCCTCTGTCTCCCTCTCTCTACTCTTCCCTCCCTCTCTCTCAAAAAGAGAGAGGGAGAGAGAGAAACTTGAAAGAGGAAAAAATTCTAAATATGTGTATTTGTGTGTGTGTGTGTGTGTGTGTGTGTGTGTGTGTGTAAGGCAACAGAGACAGTACACACGTGGACTGGAGGAGTCAAACCATCTTATTCCTGTTTCTTCCCAGCACTAAATGGACGGACCCACCTGCTAACATATAGAGCCCAGAATAATAACCACAGAGTGTCATTTAGATGGCTCTGAAAAAACACCTGATTTTCAGGGTTCTCTCAAAGACCATTAAGGGTGCCCTGCTTCTTAAAGCGAAACTCATCTTCCTAGGTCCAACCTGCGCAGCCAATAAAGAAAAGAAAAGAAAAAAAATCACATTTTCCTTGAAGTGTTTCTCCTCAGAGTACGTAAGGGACATTAATGCCCAAAACAGTCGTGGAGGCTGGTGATCAGAAGTGGTTACAAGGCAGCTGACCCCGGCTGGGTTTTGCACCCTGAGCACAGAGACTCTGCCCTCCGCCACACCAAGCCACAGCACAGACGGGCAGCCAACGTGTCAAATCTGGACAAAGTGTATTTTCCTCTCTCCAGCATGTCAACATACCTGGGCCTCTGAATATTTACAACAGGTAAAACCAACAACCAAAACATGAACAAACAAGCAAACCGCAGACAGAGCAAAAAAAGACTCCCCAGGCTGGAAATAACCTCACCTGATCACAATCTTTTGGATGTTATTTGCGCGATTAGCACCAGAGGAGAAAATGAAGACAAAGGAGATAGTACCATCAGGGGCGTGCCTGAGTCACTGGAGATAATGTCTTAATCCTTGGCTAACCCAGAGAAAAAGTCACCAGCAATAGTTACTACTTTACCAGATGAAAAGCCTTGCGCTTCAGAGGGACCACGACTGTTCGGTCATGTTCACCCAACATTTGGTTCCAGGTAGAATCTGTTGAAGTTATTAGTATTTGCTCAAATATGAAGACCACCCACAGACTTGGAAATCTGTGCCCTGTAACAGTATTCAGCATAAGAGCACTTCCCCAAAAAAGTAGGGGGGGGGGATAATTTTGCAAATTAAAGCAAATACGGTCTAGCTTCTATTTTTAAAATTCTGAAGTTTACCATCAGCTGATGAGTAGATCAACACAATGTGACCTATCCACGGGATGGAATATTATTTGACTATAAAAAAGTAATGAAATACTGATAGATGCCACAACATAGATGAATCTTGAAAACATGCCAAGTGAAAGAAGCCAATCACAGAGGACCACATACTGTACAATCTTATGGGTATGGAGTTTCTGGGGCACCTGATGGGCTCAGTGGGTTGAGCGTCTGACTTCAGCTCAG
>NC_064818.1:67796647-67837054 GCF_023721935.1 Panthera uncia | reverse complement strand
AAGGAGGCTCCCTCAGACTATGTGTCCTCCTATTGCCCCCTGGCCTTCTCGCCTCCAACCAACACAATACTCTGAGCATGCCCGGTGCCTGCTTTAGACCCTCTCCATTCTGAGTCCTTGAATCTCAAAGTCCCACCTTCCAACCGACAGGTGCCCAGTGCCCGCTCACAGCTGTGCTGGGCCCCTTTCAAAAGGCAAAATGTATCCTCCAGGTTCTCAGTAGAGGTATGGGATATGACCTGTTCCAGGATTTAAAAGGCCGTCTCAAATATGGGAATGAAGCCCAGGTACCAAGGATAGAAGAGGGAAAGTTACAAAGATGGGAAGTGAGGAGGCCAGGGCAGACACTCCAGCAACATCCAAGGGAGAGAGGGTGGCAATCGTGGTGATGGTGGAGGTGGTAAAAAAAAAAAAGATTTCACAGTATTTTGAGGACAGAGCTGATACAATATGCAGATGGATTATGAACCCACAGGACAGACCAACGGACTGAATGTGGAGCGTGAAAGCAAAAGAGGAGTCGATGATGAATTCCATGGCGTGGGGCCTATGCAATTGGCGGATGCTGTTAATCTTTACTGCGATGTTGAACTTGAGAGCGACAGGTGTGATGGTGGGGTGGGGGTGGAAATAAAGAATTACATGCTAATCTTCTGGTGTCTATTTGACATCTAAATGGAGGTTGAATCTGCCACTCAGGGGACAGCATGGGGCCTACGCAAGGACCTGGATTCATTGTCTGCATATGGCCACTCCTGCCCATGGAATCGTGGGCAACTCCGCTAACCCACTTGGCCTTTCACGTTCTTGTATGGAAAATGAGGCTAACAATAAACTTCCCAAGCCAGACCCTTCTAGCATCCCTCCTTACTTAGTCCCCAGTACACTCCATGGGCCAATTCTGCAATCCAAGTGTTTTCTCCCTCCATATTAATTTATTAAAAGAGACGAAAATCTGACCTGCAAGCCACTGACAAGCCAATCACAAAATCGCTCCATACGCCCCACACAGCATGGTTGCTGAAAATACCCATTTCCTGTAATAAGTAATCAAGCTCTGGATTTCCCAACTGGGCACTCTCTTAAAAAGTTCAGGCACCCTGCGCCAAGATTTCGAAGGAACAGTCAGTTTAAACCAAGACTGGAAAGAGACAGAAACCCTACAAGCCTGACCTTCTGGAGCTTTTGTGTCAACCATGTTCCACATAAACACCGCCGTGGCGATTCAACACACTCCGTTGCAAGCTGGAATGTATAAGGGTGGATTATCAGGTTACTAGCAAACCGTGCACAATGTCATAACCCAAAATTATGCTTCTCCAAAACATGCTACTATATTAGGTAGAAAGTACCCACGTGGCCAAGCTCTCTACCAACCAGGATGATACTGAACACTCTAAGGTAACAACGAAGTCACACTTGTCCAAGACTAAATCAATCCTGTCCCTCACCAGAAACTGGTTTTCTGCTTCCTTAATGAAGCACCACCGTAAACGGGAGTGGGGTGGCGGGGGGAAGGACCACAGGCAAAAAAAAAGAAACTGTGGGCTCCCTGGCTTCAAGAAACTTACAATCTGGTTGGTGAAACAAGCCCCATACGTAGAGTTAATCAGCAAGGCAAGAAGTGACCAGCAGGACGGGATGGATGCCAAGTGAATACTTTTGTTTTATTTACTGGAAAGATAAACATAGGCTGTTGAGCTCTAAGTAGATCCGTGTTGATTTAAAACAGGCTCCCACACTTGGTAAACAGAGCAGGTGCCGAAACTAGAACAATGTTCCAGGGTCTGCTCCAGTCTCTTCCCTGAAGATGCTGAGAGGCATCGTGGAGTCGGGCAAGCTTTAAGCACTGCCCCCTGAGTGTCTAAGCCTCCAAATGACTCCAGATCCTGCCCTAAAGAAGCGGGTTGACTTTGCATAACCAGTGCTTCCCTAAGCCTATTTTAGGAGGGGATCCTTTTTTCCAGTAACCTTATTAACACTCAGCGAGACAAATGTCAGGAAATGCTAGCCCAGAGCTGCCAAAGACTTTTCCCCCAAGCACAAGACGCAGTGTTGAGAAATGGTCAAGGCTGATTGGAGGCTGCAGCCTTCCCCGCACTCACAGTGATCTTAAACACGGCAATAAATAACATCTTTGACAAGTAGATATGTTTTCCCAGAAACATAATCCAGAATCGTATTCCCTTTTTGCGTTTGTTTTCAAAGATTTTATTTTCGGGGCGCCTGGGTGGCTCAGTCGGTTAGGCATCCGACTCTCGGTTTTGGTTCAGGTCATGTTCTCACAGTTTTGTGAGTTCAAGCCCCGCGTGGGCCTCAGCTCTGACAGTGTAAAGCTTGCTTGGGATGCTCTCTTTCCCTCCCTCTCCACCCCTCCCCTATTCACATTGTCTCTGTCTCGCTCAAAATAAACTTAGAAAGATTTTTTTAAAAACCTTAAAGATTTTAAGTAATCTCTCCACCCAACATGGGGCTCAAACTCACATCCCCAAGATCAAGAGTCAGATGCTCTACTGACTGAGCCAGTCAGGTGCTCCGAATCATAGTCCTGAGTCCACACATAGCATCAAATACTTAGTAACTATGTGCCCAATAATATGCCATTAAAAAAAGATATCAAAACTAAAACTAAAAACAAAAAACTGTAGACTTATTTGAGGTTATGAAAGTATACTCCAAGACCTCTAAAATAGCCCTAAATGTGCTGTATATATTCAGGGAACTAGTACAGTATATCTAAAGGGTTACACTGTAAGTTATCAAAAGTGAGTATATGTAATCCTATAAAACCATGATAGTATCAGCTGACTTTAAAACCTCCAACTACTTAAGAAGCTATCATTTTGTTTGCCTGTTTTGAAAGCGTAAAGATCTTGGAAAATCCAAAGTGGATGGGCTAGGTGGGTCTCTTTTCTGGAGCAAAGCAGAGTACGAGAAACATTTTTAGCAACATTTTTCCGGGAAAGCCCAAACTTTTTCTTTTGTTAAATTCCCCAGAGGGGGCACCTGGGTGGTTCAGTCTGTTAAGCATCCCACTTCAGCTCAGGTCATAATCTCACAGTTCGTGGATTCAAGCCCCACATCAGTCTCTGTGCTGACAGCTCAGAGCCTGGAGCCTGCTTCGGACTCTGTCTCCCTCTCTCTCTGCTCCTTCCCTGCTTGTGCTCTCTCTCTCTGTCAAAAACAAAAAATAAAAATAAATTAAAAAAAAAAATCCTTCTGATCATGGTTGGGGTGACTGGATGGTTCAGTTGGTTAAGCGTCTGACTTCAGCTCAGGACATGAGCTCACGGTTAGGGAGTTCAAGCCCTGCATCAGGCTCTCTGTTATCAGCATAGATAGAGCCTGCTTCAGATCCTTTCTCTCCCTCTCTCTCTCTCTCTGCCCCTCCCCTGCTATCTCTCTCAAAAATAAACAAACATTAAAAAGAAAATCATTCTGATCTTGGTAAATGTTTCATACATGCTGATGATTGTAAAAATTGAAACCTTTCAGAAAAATATTTGTGCCTATATATCAAGAAAAAAAATTTTTAATTTTATTCTCTTTTACCTGTCTTTCTAAGACTCTATCCTAAGAAATAATAAAGGAGAGGGGGTGGGGGACGAAAGCACAAAGATTTACGTGCATAGATGTTCATCACAGGATTATTTAGAATAGTAGAAACAAAGGCGTAAGATACTCTAAAGGCCCAACAATGTGCCATTGATTAAGCAAATGTGTGCATAGGCATATTATGGGCTGCTACGTGATCATTTAAAATCCTTACGAATTTTAATGACATGGGGAGGTGCTTTTCATTACAGCAATTTTCCTTTTCAATAAATACAAGGCTGCAAATATTGAGTGCTATAAGCTTGAGAATGTTGAAAACAAATATAAATATTAAACGGCGAACAGGCCACTTCTGGACAGTGATTAAAGGGACAGCAGTGGGTGACAGGACATGTGACATAAGGTTGTGAAACCTTCTGTGATTCTAATCTGAAAGGGATACGACCAAGCTTGCACAACACAATCCTCCTTGGTAGAATACTTTCCATCACCGCGGCGGTCAGCTGCCACACCAGCAACTCAAACCTCAAGAGCTTCAGAATTCCTCATCAGAGAGTATTTTCTGGAAGGAGAGAAGGAAGCTCAGACTTTTAACTCTAGGCTCCTTTGGCCGAATGACTCCACTTTCTCTTCAGAGCATGACTGATCTATCCACCGCTTTTTCCCAGGGGGGAAAAAAAAAGATAACCCAGCAGCCTGCTTCTTCATATTAAACACGCACAGCCCTCCTTCCAAGAATAATCGTATTTCTGCTGTGCTCACAGGCTCGCTTTATATCCTCAGACAAAATACGCACCCTCACCACAGTTCCGTCCGTGAAATGGGAAAGCTCTGAGTCAGCTCCCGCTAGGAAACACATGCCAAGTATTCTAGAAAGTCTGGCTGAGTCATACATAAATGGGGAAAAAGACAAAACAAGGGGAAAGTGTAAACGTAGTGAATAGCGAAGGGAGTGGAGACGGTGGGTGGGGAAAAAGCTCTTAGGAAGCCCGCATAGGTTCACGCCCTCAAATCACCCAAAATTCACCTGGGCCACGGCGGCGTGGCCCCCCCTGCCCACAATTTGTCAGTACTCACCTTTGCAGTACCTCAAGGACACCCAGAAGCAAAACCCTCGCCAACCTCGTGTCCCACTGTCCAGGGGCACGGGTGGATTCTCCTTGAGACAGGCCCACCCCATCCAGCTCATGGAGTTCCCCACCCGCAGCACTGGGCAGGCCCCACTGTGCCTGTTATTCATCTTTCCCCGGCGTCGTTGTGGTCAGGGGTTAAGACGATGGCAATGTTCTGGCTGTCCTGTCTCACATCCTGACTCCCACACCCGGGCGAACACTTAACCGCCCTGGGCCTACTTCCTCCTCCGTGAAACAGGGGCAACAGAGCATTAGGAGAGCACCTAGAACAATGCCTGGCACGCAGAAAGTGTTACTGGCTTATTTGCTATTATTCTTATGATCCTTCATCATCGACTCCACTTTCTCCCAGCGTCTAGAACACTTTTTCCCCCACACAGTCCGTGAATGAATCGATGGTAAATGCAAGACCATTTACCGGGTGGGGGGGCGGACCTGAGGGGCTCAGTCGGTTAAGCGTATGACTCTCTTGGGTTTTCGCTCAGGTCACGATCTCATGGTTTTATGAGTTCAACCCCTGCGTCGGGCTCTGAGCTGGCAACGCAGAACCTGCTTGGGATTCTCTCTTTCCCTCTCTCTCCGCCCCTCCCCCATTCACACCGTCTCTGTCCCTCTCAAAATAAATAAATAAGCTTAAAAACATTACAAATAAAAAAGACCAAGAGAAAGACCAATAAAAGCTACTTATCCAAATTTGGAAGAAGGAAAGGGAAAATTCTCTACCCTACCCTAAATATATTCCAAACAAGCTGAAATTTAACAGACTGTCGACATTATTCTGAAGGGACTAAGTAAAAGTTTGGATTGTCCGCATTTCATACTGCCATAGTGCTTTGGGGGTCATGAAACCTAATAACTGAATTTCTCTAAAAAGACAACTTGAACTGAAGACATTTTCCCAAAGGAGGTAAATGAACTACACCAACAGGTACATGGAAATGCGTTCAACATCCCTAATCATCAGGGAAACGCGTAAGGAGATACCACCTCACACCTGTCAGAATGGCTATTATCAAAAGACAAGAGACAACAAGCGTTAGTGAGGATGTGGAGAAAGGGACACCCCGTGTGCTGTTGGTGGGAACATCACCTGGTACAGCTACTGTGGAAAACAGTATGGAGATTCCGCAAAAAAAATCTAAAGATAGAACTACCGTGTGACCCAGCAGAGCTTCTTCTGGGTTTCTATCCAAAGGAAGTGAAAAACAGGACCTCGAAGAGGTCTTTGCACTCCCAGGTTCACTGTAGCATTATTGACAATAGCCAAGGCACTGAAACGACATAAGTGTCCATCAACAGATAAATGGATTTTAAAAAGTGGTGTATATATACACAATGGAATATTATTCGGCCATAAGTACGTAGGAGATCCTGCCATGAGACAACACGGATGGACCGTGAACATTATTATGCTAAGTGACATAAGTCAGAGAGAGAAAGGCAAATACTTCACGATATCATCTGTACGTGGAATCTAAAAACAGCTGAAACTCAGCAACGGAGTGAGACGGTGGTTACTGGGGAGATGTTGGTCAAAGGGTACAAACTTCCAGTTACAAAATGAGTCAGTTCTGGGGATCTAATGTACAGCATGGCAATTATAATTATATACTTGAGTTGCCTAGAGAACAGACCTTACGTGTTCTCACAGCAAAAAAGAAATGGTAATTATAGGACATGCTTAGGGGTATCAGAGAACCCTAGGACGGTAATCATGTTACAGTACAGAAGTATTTCAAATCAACACACTGTACACCTGAAACTTATAAATGTATTAGGTCACTTACATCTCGATAAAACTGGGATTAAAAAAAATAAAAATGAAACATAAAATAAAAATACAACGCTTCTTCCCCAAACTTGGCAATCCCACCCACCTACCTTTGACCCTTCCTTCTCCCTCAATACCGACGTGTAATCTGTCGGCAAATTCTGCTGATGTTCCCTCCCAATCTGTCAACTTCAACCATTATCCCCACGGACGGCAATTTTAACACAAGCCAAAGCCCTCACGGATCTCCCCACGGTGGTTAGAATCAAACACCCAATTCGCACCATATCCTCCCCCAGGCCATTCTCCCTCGTCCCTCAGGACCTACAGCCACTGTAGCTGGCTTTAAATTTCTCTCACAGCTAAAGAATTGTCCCTTTAGGAACTTCATACGTGGTTTTCCTTCTGCCTGGAATGCTGTCCCATCTCCCACCCTCTCCTTCTCTCACACCCTTACCTGGCTAACTCTAATTGATCCTTCACCTTTCGTTTTATTTATTTTTGTTATTGTTTACTTTTGAGAGAGACAGAGCGCGAGCAGGGGAGGAGCAGAGAGAGAGGGAGACACAGAATCCAAAGCAGGCTCCAGGCTCTGAGCTGTCGGCACAGAGCCCGACGCGGGGCTCGAACTCACAAACCGTGAGATGGTGACTGGAGCCGAAGTCAGACGCTTAACCGACTGAGCCACCCAGGCACCCCCTTCGCATCTCATTTTAGATGTCATTTTCTCAGGGGGCCGGCCCAGCCTGTAACGTCACTAACTTCTCAGTCAGTGGAAGAAATCCCATCTCCCCATCACACCTGTCACAGCACCTATACGCCGCCCCAGGCTGGCACCTGGCAAGGTAGGGGCTGAGACGGTTTTGCTGGGCCTCAGCATCTAGCACAGAACCTCCCAGCATACGCCAACTGCCAACAATCGCCCAGGAGAGCAGGTGAGGGCAGAGCCCAAGCCAAATAACCCATCAAAACACCCACATGTATTTAATACCCAACAGGATGTTCTCAACGTGGTTTTTCTTATTAACCATGAGGAGGTGTCCCCACACCCCCAAACTCCTCAGACACAAAAAAGCGAGAGTTTCACCATGCCCTCTGAGCTAACTGGAAAATGCTTGACACAGGCAAGCAGAGACCCTGCCTGAAGCTCTCTCATCACGCTGTATTTCCTAAGTTTTCTGAACTCTTTCAGCATTTAAGCAATAACAACAACAACAAAGTACAGCACCACAGTCTGGCAGGCTTTGCTCCTCGGGACACAGACTGCTTTCTTAGCCCACACCTCAGTGCTCATTACACAACAAAACGCACAAGACCAAGAATGACTAGAAATTCACCCCACGGTGAAACTCCACATGGACTTCAAAAGGAAACCCCCAAGATACCATACCATGGTGGGAACTTTTGAAGCCTTCTGCCATCTCGTAAGATACATACTATACCAAAATACCACCATTTGGGGTACAGAACCTTTTTTTGCCGCGTACAAAGGCAGTTAAATGAAAGTCTTTGTATAGCAAAGACACCGGGGCTGGTGTCTGGGGAGCGGCTGCCCTCCCACAGCTTACGGGGCGCTGGAGGCGGGTCGGCCAAGACTCAAACACCGCCACGCTTAGCACAACCCGGATGCTTGGCCGAAGCAAAGAATTAAAAATACGAATTTAAAAACGCCAGAGAGGATGAAATATGAACTAGTTACGTGAATCAGATAATGCATGGGCCTGGGGAGGCCAGGAAGAGGGGAGGGTCCCGGAACCTGAACTTCTCAGCTGTATGGGGAGGGAAGAAGGGGAAGGGAGACGTGGACCTCTTGTGTAAATTGCTATTTTTTGGCTAACCTCCCGCCCCCACCGCGCCCCCCCCCACCAAAACCCAACTCAATACAGCATCCTTGGGGAATAATTTCCTCTGTCTTCTGAGCACAGATGAGGAACCGCTGGATTATAATACATAAGATGCAGTTATCGGTTTATAGGCACTAAAATTTGTGGGGCTTGCTTCTTAATTTAAATATTATTTGACCAACCCAATTCCACTAATTAGGAATATTTATTCTACACATTTATTTTTTATAATTCGGTAACCCACATACCACATGAAAAAAAAGAAAATCCAGTTTAAAACATTTTGACAAAAAGCTTTAAACTCCTCTGTGAAAATTCCACCCCAGATGGGTGCTCGGCGGTTATTTTCTCAGCAACTGGTGATAGTGAGAGTCTCTAATGATCACTAACAAACACTGAGCACTTCTCTGGTTTCAAGGGAAAACATTAGAAATAATTATGAAATAACCTGGCCCAGAAATTACAATAAACCCGAATTTCGGAGAAACTAGGCAGCAATCCTTAGACAATTATTTTGAAACATGTCTGATGAAACAGTGGGATGTGACAACGTTTGATTTTAAAAGAACAAATAACAAAAATGTGAGGAAGAGCCCCGGGTCTGGAGGAGAGTTCGCCATTCACTGGCAGAGCTGAACTGAACTCAAACCAGAGACCCAAATGATACATTAGCCGGAATCCAGAAGGCTCCCTTTATAAATACAGATACACCGTGCCGGCCAAACTGGTTTTCTGGTCGACCCACTGCTGTCCAGTGAAAAGGCAGATCATTCATTTCTGGTCCCAAGGTGCAGGATTCCTCTATCCCAAAAGCTGCATGAGACCACTGGGCGGATGAAGAGGCCAACAACCACAGCCCTCCTCTACCTGCCCGGCTCCCTCCACCAACCCCCCCCCCTCCCCATTACCCCTTCCTCTCAGGTGAAGATTACAGAAATGCAGAATTACAAGGCTAATTCATATAACCACAGACACCATTCAGTTGCCACAGCATTAAGTATTTCACAAATTTGGTTTCCTTTTATCCCAGCTTGAGTCCTTTCTCTCCTCTGTCCCGCTGCCAGAGCCCACCCTGCTTTCACAGCCCAGAACCCCTGCGCCACCCCCCCCACCCCCCCGCCCTGCCCCGGGCCACTCCCCAGGGTCCCCAGAAGCAGAGCAGAAAACACAGAAGTTGCTCCTTGGCTCCTTGGGGCAAGGGGCTCCATGCGAAGCGTGGTGGGGGCCCAAAGCGGTGGCCGTGGAAAACACACCTCCTAAGACAGCGGGGGATAGAGGGATCCAAGTCCCGCCGCGTTCCCCTTGCCAAAACCCACACTGGCTCTGGACAAAACGTCTTTGCCTCTCCTCAGCCTGTCCATTTCGAAAGATGAAAATTAGCGCTTAGGGTCTACCTTGTGACACCGTCCACGTGGGACGGCTGGGGAGGCAGTAGGGGCAGCTTTCTCTAAACAGATCAGCCCCCATTCACACTCGGGCGATGCTCACCAGTGTGGGCCCACGACCTCCGTCCACACCCGCGAGGGGCTGTGTCCACCCTGAACCACTTCTAAGAATGGCACCTTCTCTCCACTCGGAGAGCAAAGGAAAAAAAAAAAAAAAAGCCTCCAAGTGATTCTAAAGATAATGTCCTTTCTCTATAGCTTTAAAAAAAAAAAAGGCAGAGAAATACATTTCAAAGGCTAGACGCACAATGGGAAACGCGGGGGGGGGGGGGGCAGGAAGCGTGAAAAGGACAGGCTTCCTCATTTTACCCTCTAGGACACTGCAACTATCGCAAATCTTTGTACATTGTTAAAATGTTGTTTATACAGCATTCACTCTCCTCGGACAAACCCGCATCAGTCGGAGCCCCACACCAACAACGCCCTCACACCTACCAGGCTGTCCCTGATAATGACCCCGCCTGACCGTCCGCAAAAGAGAACCAGCCACAGAAAGTTACTCTCCCTTAGTAAAGAACAGGCCACCAGGCCCCGGAAAAGGAGCGGAGGACCGGGTCCAGTCCTCGCTCTGGCCACTAACTCAGCGTGTGACGTTGGGCAATTCACTTAGGGCATCTCTGGGCCTGTTTCCTTTTCTGAGAGCAGGTTGGGCCGAGATGATCTAAGGTCACTTCCGGCCCTGAAACCTTGACATTGTAGGAGCGTATGTAATTATGAGCATCCACTTTACTGCGGGGTGGGAGGAAGGGAAAAGCTTCTGGAAAAATGTCAACCTTTTCTATGTGCCTCATTTATAACATAAGAATTTGTAGAACATTTTCACAAACGATGACTCAAGACGTGGCTTAACGGAAATAAATCACTTTGTAATACATACACACACATACATATGTATCTAATATTCATATAACAGAGGCATAATTCATTAAATAATATATACTCTATTATAGCAAGCTACAAAGTAAGGAGACAGTTAGCCTGAAGTTTGACACAATGCATCTTGAGGTTTTTCTACTTAAGAAAATCATTTTGCCATTTTTAGAAATTACAAGTAACAGAGAGGCAAAATATATTAATGGGTAGCATTTTGTGGTACTCAAATAAAAAATACATGAATTATTTCATGCTTTGCATAATTCTACCTGTCATAGATTCATTATAAAAAATGTGTCTTCCATTAATTATTTCAAAACTATGAAGTCCAGCTCATGATATAAATATATGGAAGAGAATATTCTAAGAAGGCTGAGCCATCTTCTCAAGAGGTTAATTTATAAATTCCACTTTCAGAGCCTACAAAATCTGAAAGTACATTAAAAATATATGTAGACACACGTTTTATGTTATAGTCTCTCACTACTAGAAACAAATGTTTCCTATGTTAAACCCACAGGCTTTCAAAGCCATGGATGTATGGATTAATTTGAACTTAAGCCCGTCCAAATTCATTTCTACTCTCCGTTTACAATCAATCAGCCCGGATAAAATTCTACTGATATTAACGTAGAATGTTACTACTTTCCAACAATTAAGACAAATTGGGGGATGGGGGTGGGGGGGACTGGAAAGTGTCAAATCCAAAGCTTCCCTTTTGCATTTTCTAATTCCCTCCTCTGCAACTCACCTCCGCTAAATGAGTCTTTCAGGAAAGGATTTGGAGATTGTATTTTTGTAAGCTGCTATGGCACCATTTCCAGTCTCCTCCAAACCATGGTGGCAGTGTCCCATTAGCTAGAGACCACGAGGCTAGACTAACCCAACACCAGGAGAAAGGGGTGGTGGGAAGACATGGAAATTTTCCAAGTAGGTAACAATCACTAAGGTCCAATAGCAGAAAACAAATACCTTCTAGATATAAACCATATCCAAGAATATTCCAAATATATATATATTTTAAAGAAAGAAAAAGTGATAAACAAGACTTGCTATCAACAAAAGAATATTTTCTTCATCTCCGCCCACCCCCCCACCCCCCAAGAAAGGAAGGAACCGCCTTTGTAAGGTCACTTACCACAATGTGTGCCGGTGACGGAGAGCGGGCATCCTTGAGGGCTTGTCTGCTCTGGAGGGTCCCCGCCTGGACATCAAGCAGTGGCCATTTCATCTGGAGATACTAGAGGGAGGAAACAAAACGAATGTGGCGGATGAATTTGGAAAAGCTATACAAAACAGCTATCCTAAGACCTAACTCCTGGGGTCCCTGATACACAGACGAGAAACTCAAAGGAGTAAAAACAGGCAAATAACAACACCGAAAAACTTAAAAGCATGCAAAGAACACCACCACCCACAGAAAGATCAAATCGTGCATATCAAGAGGTTCTTCTTAGGGTTCATGTCCAACAGGTACTTTCAACAGAACATCAACACTATGAGCAACTACAGTTTGGTTCTGAACATTCAAACTTCAGGCTGGCTCTAGAGAACACGATTTCCCTGGTACTAACTCATTTAGAGGGAAATGGTAGGGATGTGGGAGAGAAAAGCAGGGAGAAGTCTCCCAAAGGAAGAAAGCGAAGGGAAGTCTCAAGCCAGAGGACACCATCAATCCCGGATCTGCTCTTTCGGTGACCTTCATTTCTAAAATGCCACCCTCCTTCACTTTCAAGTCGGCTGCATCTGTGCAAACGTCCTTTCGTAGAAGCTGCCCGAGCAAGAGGAAGATGGCTCCCCTCACCAACCCCAAAGGTGGAAAATCCGTGGCACAAGGAAGGGAAAGGGAGTTACTTCGGTCACAAGTGATCACGTCAGCTTTGCGAAGAAGGGCTTGAACCGGGGTGAGGTGGCTTGCCCCGTCACAGAGATACTTAACACATGGGATAAGCGACTCCAAGGCACTACACTCTCAGCGCAGTTGCACTCAGGAAACCTTCAGACAACTGAACAAAACTGAAGCCACAGTGCTAAGATTCTCATGAGGACATCACCAGCCTCTGTATCTCCGAAGGCCAATTAATTGTTAAATGCACCAGTTAATGCTTGGAGGGCACTGAAGAGGCCATCTTGAGCTCTCCAGAGACCCGAAAGCAAAATAAACGGCTAGTTTTCATATAAACTGCACAGGACATTTCACTCAATGAATACTGATTAAAGCTCGCTTTGTACAAAGCCTTCTTGCGAAGGATAAGGAGATAGGAAGAACATTTGCCCTCAGGGAGCTTATGCGCACGTGAGAGAACTGGCTCACACACAGATTAAGTCCATGTAGAACGTCGTCGTAGAACCTCGGCACAGACTCAGGGAGTCTAGGGAGCCTAGGGAGTGCCAAGAAAGAAGACGGTAGTTCTGAGAAAAGACACTGGGGAAGGCTGTACACAGTAGGTCTTGTTAAGTCAGAAAGATTTCAACAGAAAGAAAAAGAACAGCACAGGGCAGTCCAGAAAGAAGGAAGGGTTGGCTCAAACCCCACATGAAAAGGAAGAGTGAAAGCCACACACAAGCCTTCCCATAGGTTCCTTAAAGATACAATTGGACAACGGATTAAAACCAAATGCGGTTACACCCAAAACTGGGAGAGCCTGGCCCACAAGCTACCTGCTCCAAGTAAACATTTTCCCAACTTAGATCTATACGAGGTTAGAGAACTTCTACAACCTCAGAGCTGTAAGCCAGAAGGCTCTCGTGTGAGGAAACCTGGTTACTAGTTCTAGTAAGTCACCACAAGACCTTGCATCAAATCCCTTCGCTTCTACGGACCTCCAGTGTTTCGTCCGTCAACGATCTGGGGTGGGGGTGAGGGAGGGACTGCCCCAGCACCGAAGGATTCTGGACCCCCAGACCGTAAATACCAGCAGGTACCCACTCCCACCCCCACCTCAGTCACCCTTATAATCAAACCATTTCCAGATATCTTATTTGGGGGCAGCAGCATCCCAAATTGAGAGCCACTGTAGTAAATGTTTCCGTAACCCAAGCCAATGGGCCCTGGGAACCCATTCCACCCCATCTCTCCCTGACTTCTTCCCATTCTCACTTGCCACATAAATATATGGACCTCGTTGGTCAAAACCACTCAATAGCATCATTTCCTTGAGGCCAACCAAAATGGAAACCTGCCAATACTCATCTTTCCTCTCATAAAAACCTGTGAGGAAAAATGCCAAGCTGAGTGCCACACACCTACACCTCACGCTACCCTCGGGGGGCAGGGTCAGATTAACAGACAGGTTTTCATCTTCGGCCATCTGTAAAACTGATTTGATCGCATCCAAACACCGGCTCCATAGAATTCGGAAATTTGGGCTTTTGTTTAAGGTGACAGACCTGCCCTGAGGACCTCACCAGAGAACTGTCATACCCATAATGCAATATTAATGCAGAGTCTTATAATTCTTATTTTACATAAAAGCTTCATTGTGTGCCATATCCAATCTCCGCAGGCTACCTGCACCACATATTTTTATGAGCCTACATTTCAGCGCTCCAAGCCTACAATACACATAATTTTCAATTATGTTAGGGCAGCCCAGGATCACTGCCTATATAACATTACTGGTTGGAGGAAATGAGACTCGGCCCCACTGCCCAGAGAGAGCTAACCAGATCCAGATGGTGGAGGAAGACAGCCCCAGTCCCGCTGGCTTGCAAGGACTCCACAGTGACAGCTTCAACCTCTCCATCCCAATGCAACTTGATCCCACAGAATGGCTGGGCCCCCGCAAACCTGTGCCCATCCATTGGAAATAACTGGCATTCAGGCTGACGAGGCTCCTTTCGGGGGAAATAAGTATTATGTCAGGATTTTTTAAAGGAAGTTATTAACCTCCTCCGAAAGTGATGGGTTTCCCAGGTTCCTTCATCTTCTACAATTGGTCCTTATTAATAAGGAAAATAAATAAATAAAGGGAAGAAAAAGGAAATTAGGTACGATTATAGCCTAGAGGAAAAGCTTTTCCTTCCTGGAGACACTAAGCAGCAGGAAATTCTATTCTGTTGGGTCCTAAAGAAAAGACCCGAAGGACGAGGCATCTCGGATTTACGAAAGGGCGGGAACCCCACACCACATTTTCCCCATGGCCCAACTTCGGTTTTACATCCTTTTGGGGAAGAGAAAAAAAAAGTTCCCACCATCCCACTACAAAAACAACACTGGGGCTCCGGCTCTCTTCCTTTCAGGCCGCTCAACGTGGAAATTATGAATTGCCTACAAAAACATTAAACTTTTCAGCAAACTGCAATCAAATGGGGCCGTGGGAATTCCTGCATTGAAAACTGTTGAAATGGAGTCCTGCTCAACTTGCCTTTTGTAAAAAAAAAATAATAATAATAATAATAATAATAATAAATGCATAAGGCCATCTTGACTTAAGTGTTTCATCCTTTAATACTAATGTTCTGCTCATGGCCTGTTAGGGTTTTTGCCCAAATCCTATTTTATGATATGTTTCAGGGAGCTTAAGTTTAAGCTTCGGACCTGTGGACAAAGTCTCAAAATACATACAAAACCAATGGTCTGAACAGAATCAAACATTTTAAAAGCCTGTTAAATTGTCAGCAAAAAAAAGAAAAAGGTATGCAACTCTAACGTCTCCTCCCCCACTGCTGCTGATCAAAACAAAAGGACAAGGGGGAACACCTGGGTGACTCAGTCGGTTAAGCGTCTGACTTCAGCTCAGGTCACGATCTCACGGTTCACGGGTTCGAGCCCCACAACAGGCTCTGCGCTGACAGTTCGGAGCCTGCTCGGGATTCTCTCTCTCCCTCCCTCTCTGCCCCTCCCCCACTCACACTTTCTTTCAAGATAACTAAATAAGCTCAGACAAGGAAAGGCAAATGGGGAGGGATCTTCCAAATCAGAGGGCCCCGCAGGATCCGGCTACAAGTGGGCCTGAGGGAACCTGCTCCCGAGAAAGGCACCCCCATCCTGGTGAGTACAGCTTCCGTAGCAAGGACGGTGAGGAGGGCTGCTCAGAGAACCTGAATCTCAGGGCTGCTGAGGTCACGGTACAAAGCTGACTTTCGAAACAAATAGAACCATGCAAAGACCAATGATGCTGATGACAAAGCTCCACATCCCTGACAAAACAACCAAAGCTGCTTGGCCGCACTTCCATCTCACAGACGGGCAGGCAAGTGACGTCCGTCCCTTTACTTGTACGGGGCGGGGTTGGCAGACTTTTTCTGTAAAGGGCTACAGCACATATCTTACTTAGGCTTTGCGACCCATCCCATCTCAGTTCTACTCAGCTCAGGCGTGGTTGTCACCAAAGCGGCCACAGTCCTGCACAGATCATGTCGTGGCTGTGTGCCAAAAAAACTTTATCTATAGGATACTAAAACATGGATTCCATAGGACTTTCCCGTGTCAGGACATATTCTTCTTCTCTTAATTTTTTTCAACCATTTAAAAATAATAGAAAAACCATTTTTAGCTCACGGGTCATACAAAAAGAGGTGGCAGGACAGCTTCGGCCCCTGGGCCACACTTTGTCACCCCTGGCTTAGGGAATGAGTACGTAAAGACGTGATTTCTTTTTTTTTTTTTAATTTTTTTTTTCAACATTTTTTATTTATTTTTGGGACAGAGAGAGACAGAGCATGAACGGGGGAGGGGCAGAGAGAGAGGGAGACACAGAATCGGAAACAGGCTCCAGGCTCCGAGCCATCAGCCCAGAGCCTGACTCGGGGCTCGAACTCACGGACCGCGAGATCGTGACCTGGCTGAAGTCGGACGCTCAACCGACTGCGCCACCCAGGCGCCCCAAGACGTGATTTCAAGTCAGACAGGATACATTCCTTCAGTGGGCCTTAAATCCAGACAGTCGAACACGATTACTTGGTGGCCCCAAGGCGACGTTTTAGATTTAATCGTCACTGGCAAACTCCAGTTTTGGGGGAAAAGCTCAGGAAAGAATCTGAGCTCTCCAGCCATGACTCCCAGTCACAAGGGCTAACCACTAGCCCACAATCTCACCGAAATAACTATCCCTCCTTACCAAAATGGAAGTTTGAAAATCCCTGGGCGATTCTGACTGGAAGAGGTTCACGTGTTCAAAATTCTCACGCACTTCCCAGGAAACACTGGCAAATGTGTCACATGCCACGGAATCACCACGAAAGAGCACCCGGCAGAAATTCCGCAGGTCGTGGGTGATGTGCCCCGTGTGCTTTGGGCATCACCCTTCTACGTTCAGGAGCTGCTCTCTCCAGAGCTTCTCAGTGTGGGCAACCTTCACGCATCACGACGCTGGGATGACGCCCATGCTGGGCCAGTGTTGCCCACCAACAGATCATCAGCCCCGGGCTCAGGCAAGATGGGGAGGCAGGGGCCACCACGGGGCCCGAACAGCCTGCTAAATGGAGAGGAAACAGGTCTCTTCTGGAAGACTAGGTCCCACAGAAAGCCCGTCAAGCCGAAAAGGATTGATCTTAAAAACTGTGAAGGCCTTGCGCTCCCCTCCCCTTCCTGGTAGATCGGTATCCTTTACCTGAGTACAAAAACAAGAAACCGGCCTTTTCAATCCAAGCTATTTCTCAGCAGGGGTGCTCCTTCCTAGGAAAATCCATTGTAAGAGAATTCAAAGTAGTTGGAAACCATCCTCATGACAGATCATGACTGCTTAGTCTCACTAACACCTGAGCACCAGAAAGTCACAAGTGTTGTGTTTCTTATAAAATAACAGAAAGTCGCTATTTTGTCCGAACACCCAAACCGAGAGACCACAAGCCACGGTCTATCACATCCAAACCCACGAATCCTTCCTCCTCTGCGAGGTGACCCCCACCCCCACCCTCCCCGTGCAGCCTCATTGTGGGCCCTGGGGACTCTACCCACACCTGCAAGCTGGAAGGGGTGACACCACGATCATAACGTTCACGCCACGCAACTTTACAAAACCGAAGGCCACCAGGAGCCACTCATCGTAGGAGGACAACGGAAAAACTTCAAGAGACGACAGGAAGCGCAAGTATGTGGCCAAGGGGGCACACGCATTTCTCCAGGAGCTCACGTTGCGAGGCTCACACACAGGCCTGGGAAAGATCAGGTTTGCCTGTCTCTTTCGGAAGCTACCTCATTTCTCAGAACTGGAAGATGGGAAATTCAGCCCATCTTCTATAAATAATTAACTTTGCCCTGCGGGTCAGGGAAACCCAATTTATCTAGAATAGTTAAATTATAAGAAGCTGTGATTAACATTCTGTCCTGCCCTCTGAATCATACAGGTACCAACAAGTTTCCCAAAGCCAGCCCTGACCGCATATAACTAACAGTGAAATTATATCAGAAGTCGTCAGAATCCCACAGGCTCCTCAGGGCCACCATTACAAAATTGGTTTGACCAACTTTCCTGCAGATGCAGAATGTGCCGGAGATTAAGCTGCTTTGTTCTAGGCTAAAACACGGCCCAAGAATGGCTTCTTTTGAAAAATGCACCTAAGAGCCTAAGATAGAGGCTCTACTTAAAGAGGCATTATTTGCCTATAAAGTGTAACTGCAGAGAAAAAGAAAATTCAGGGGCGCCTGGGTGGCTCAGTCGGTTGAGCGTCCGACTTCGGCTCAGGTCATGATCTCACAGTTTGTGAGTTCGAGCCCCGCATCGGGCTCTGTGCTGACAGCTCAGAGCCTGGAGCCTGCTTCGGATTCTGTGTCTCCCTCTCTCTCTGCCCCTCCCCCACCCATGCTTTGTCTCTCTCCGTCTCAGAAATAAAGAAACATTTAAAAAAAAATTTTTTTTTGAAAGAAAAAGAAAAAGAAAATTCAGGAATGTGTGATTGTGCCTAGTCGGGATATAGCATAAGTGAGCATATATTATAGTTACCAAGGGAAAGAAAACCAAAGACCTCAGAAGGCTGGGTACATTCTGAACCTGGAGAAGGAAAAAAGCCACAGAAGAAAATGAAAGATGCTAAGATTGACTTTAGTTCTTACTTTTTTTTTTTTTTATAATGACACCAACCATTGTAAGAACTTAGAAATGTTTCTCTAAAGTCCCTATCCCATTTCCCAACATAAAAGAAATCTGAGGGAGAGGAAGGATATCAAGGCACCCATGGAAAACAGTAATTCAATAGCTCTGCCCTCTACCTCCATGAGTTGGTTGCTACAGGATTTTTCAATGAAATCCTTGCAGTTCACCTGTTTTCAATACCTAACGGTATTACTTCACATTTAGGGAGCACTTTAGAGTTCAAAGCCACATTCACAACAACCCTATATAATAAACAAGCAGAAAGTTACAACTAACCTTTTACCAAGGAGGAAACTAAGGCCGTTAGAACGCTGACCCAGCTTACCTGGGCTCCCTGGGTCAGCTGGCGTTCTGGTGCACAAGGCTCCGGACCACCATGTTTCTGTTTCATCCCGACTCGCCTGAGAACTCCCCTCCACCTTCTTCGGTTTTCTTATCAACGGCTAGGCATCAGTATCTCAGGGGAACGTCACACAGGGTCCTCAAAGGAATGAACCCTCCTCTCCGGCACCTATCAGCTCTCTTCTCCCCCCAGGTCGCCGGGCAAACGTTACATTATTTTCCTCCAAGGCTACTAGAAAATCATTTCTACCAGAGCTACTGAGGCCACTGGTAGTAAGGGGGAAACTGAGCAAAACAAGCAAATAACAAACAAACCAAAAAATCCCCAAACCGCAACTTGGCATTTCCTGTATTCTTTACCTCCCTAGCTATTCAACACCCCCGTCCCTGAGATATTTTTGCAATTGCTAGGTCGGTGGTTTTGCAGGGAGGCTATGCTCTAGCGGCTCATGGAAGCGCAGCTGGGTGGGACTGTGCTGAGCCCTTCCTTTCAAAACCCAGATGCACACCCCTCCCCTCCGCGGGGCTGCGGCCTGGGACTTCCTTCCATCATCCTGCAAAAGTCACTCTTAAAATCAAGGCTATGTGCTCCTGGGATAGCACGAGACTGAGAAAGAGTCCAGAAATCCACTTTCGAGGCCCACTTCCGCCACTATCTGGGCCATCACTTTAGTTCTTCACTGGGCGGGCGACCTCTTCCCCACTCTGGGCCTAACTCTGTAGCGGGAAACTGAGGAAAATTCTCTCAAAAGTCCCATTCGCCTCTGACTCACGTGTTCCTGCAGCATTTGCAAAGCACGTGCTCTGTGTCCAGCGTGGACTAGATATTCCAAGGCCTAGAAGAGTCATCTAAGACCCAGTCAATGGGACAATAAGCGGGTCAATGGTACAGGGACTAACACAAGGAAGGAGCAATATTACAAAGAATAATTTAATTCATGATGGTGACGTAGTCCTGCTGCTTCCAAACCTTGCTGGTTTGTCTAGCAAGACTTCTCCCCTGACCCACTCTGGACCTGCTAAATGCAACTATCTGGGAGTGGGCCCAGGGGTCTTTAAGTATTTTTCCCCAACTCGTCATGTGACCCTGATGACCAGTAATTAGCATAAACTATCAGCACCAGAGCAGTACCAATAAAGAGCATGTGTATATTTACAGATTCCACCACACTTTCTCAAAAGCTCTTTTATTAAACTCCTACATTGATGGTCACTACATCTCTTTAGGTGGTCAAAGCAGATCCCTCCAAACCCGCTTTGAATTTTTTTTTTAAGTTTATTTCTATTTTGAGAGAGAGACAACACAAGTGGAGTAGGGGCAGAGAGACGGTGGGGGGGAGAGAGTTCCAAGTAGGCTCTGTGCTGTCAGAACAGAGCCCTACGTGGGGCTCAAGCTCATGAACCACGAGATTATAACCTGAGCTGAGATCAAGAGTCAGACCCTTAACCGACGGAGCCACCCAGGCACGCCCGTCCAAACCCATTTTAAAAGTGAAGAAAAGCAGAGAGAAATGAGGTGACTGAGCCATGCAGTTACGAGGGACTCTGAACCGGAATGTAGATTTCCGACCAGGGCTTGCAATCCCTTCTATCAGACGGAGTAGAAGGAGCAGTGGGGAGGGAGGGCAAAACAGATGCAAAGGGACAAACGGTGCAGCCCCCGCACCGACCCAGGAAGCCAGTGGGAAATCAGCCTCAGAGACCGTCCTGCTCGGTCATGACCAAAAGCAGCCCAGGGCAAGCCACGTCAGAGTCTTCAGGCAGCCTCGAGATTGAGTTCCCCCAAAGAGGGCTGTGGGTCCCAAGCCAATGTCCACCGTGCCACAAGCGTCCACGTCCCTTGAGGGCCCATGTCCCTGAGGTCAGAGGACATGAAGCCACTGGAAGAACTTGGAAGCAGAAACCAGAAGAAGTCTTCCTGTCTTGCTCAAACATGTTGCCCATCTTCAGCCCCCACACAGGGCAGCATAAACTCCTTCTCCACGGCCCCTCCTTGGGAGGAGGCGGGGGCAGGGGGTGACTAACAACGAAAACTCACATGCCACTGTAGGAACCATTAAGAGACAGGCCAAAGATGGCCTACTTCGTGTCACCACGTTTTCTTATGACTGCTCCTTTCAAAAGGCTCAGTCCGGTCCAGTTGATTGCGATGTGCTGGTTACCACCTGCTTGCCTACAAGCAACTCAAAGTGCACACGGGCACCTGCAGACCAGAAAAAGACGCCGAAAGACATGGGATGGCAAGCGTGGGCATCACTGGGGGCTCACCAAATATGGGGCACAGTGGGTAAGAGCACACCAAGTCTCGGCTGAGGACTGGAGAAGTATATGGTGGTCGAGCCGTACAATGGAATACTATTTGGCAATGAAAACAAGCGATTACTTGCAACGGCACTGCGCGAACTTAAAGAAGGCCGACAGGAAAGGTCACATATTGGAGGATTCCTCCTGTAGGAAACATCTAGAATAGGCAAATCCATAGAGACACAGATTAAATTAGTGGTTGCCAGGGACTGGGAGGAAGGAGGCACTGAGGAGTGAGTGATTGCTAGTGGGCATGGAGTTTGTTCGGGGCTGATGAAAATGTTCTGGAAATAGACGCGGTTAATGTTTGCGCACCACTCTGAATATACTAAAGCCCGCCGAACTGTGTACTTTAAATGGGTAGATTTAATGGTATGTGAATTATATCTCATTGTTAAAATGGATTACAAAAAAAAAATGCATCAAGTCACTTGATGGTTATCGCATTCATTTCAAAGACACAAGGGCGGGGGAGAGCACACAGTCACGTACGCAAAGACTCCACCCACATGCCATAACGCCTCAACAATGAACTGTGAAACAGGTGAACAAACCTATTCTTCAAGGAAAAATCAGACCCTCCAAAGCTCCCCGGGAAACAAGCCATCTCCAAATGTGACTGGCTGGTGTGGGATCTTGGAAAAGGACCATTCCAAAGGCAGAGGACCGCTAATTCTGCCTGAAAGCTGGAAGAACACAGCCCGCCCTGGGATAAATGCGCTGAGGAAGAGACCAGGGAGGCAGGAAAGGAAGGAAGGGTGTGAGAACTGTTTGAAGGCAAACCAAACAGAGAGGAGCACTGGAGTCAGCAGAACCGCGACAGGTCAGAAACCTGAACCCTGTGTCGTCCGTCCATTCTCCATCACCCTGTGGCTTCAGGCAGGCCAGGATGGCATTGCACCTCAGTTTCTCTAGCTAGAACATGGGCTTGGAACCACTCGCCTAGAGCCTCCCAAATGACTTCCTCACCATATTTTCTTTCTTTCTTTTTTTTTTTGTATTTCTTTTTTTATTTTTTCATTTTTTCAATATATGAAATTTATTGTCAAATTGGTTTCCATACAACACCCAGTGCTCATCCCAACAGGTGCCCTCCTCAATACCCATCACCCGCCCTCCCCCCCCCCCCCCATCAACCCTCAGTTTGTTCTCAGTTTTTAAGAGTCTCTTATGCTTTGGCTCTCTCCCACTCTAACCTCTTTTTTTTTCCTTCCCCTCCCCCACGGTCTTCTGTTAAGTTTCTCAGGATCCACATAAGAGTGAAAACATATGGTATCTGTCTTTCTCTGTATGGCTTATTTCACTTAGCATCACACTCTCCAGTTCCATCTACATTGCTACAAAGGGCCATATTTCATTCTTTCTCATTGCCACGTAGTACTCCATTGTGTATATAAACCACAGCTTCTTTATCCATTCATCAGTTGATGGACATTTGGGCTCTTTCCATCATTTGGCTATTGTTGAGAGTGCTGCTATAAACATTGGGGTACGTGTACCCCTATACATCAGCACTCCTGTATCCCTTGGGTAAATTCCTAGCAGTGCTATTGCTGGGTCATAGGGTAGGTCTATTTTTAATTTTTTGAGGAACCTCCACACTGTTTTCCAGAGTGGCTGCACCAATTTGCATTCCCACCAACAGTGCAAGAGGGTTCCCGTTTCTCCACATCCTCTCCAGCATCTATAGTCTCCTGATTTGTTCATTTTGGCCACTCTGACTGGCGTCCTCACCATATTTTCAACCCCAGAGGATAACACTGAGTAAATGACAGGACAGTTAAGATGTGTTATTTCTTCCTCCAACGGGCACCCCGGAGTGACAAGCCAAAAACAGTTGGGTAACATGTTACCTTGTTAGCTACCGCGTAAATTGTTAGAGAAAGAGCCATCAGGTGACCTCTGAGAAACACAAAGCCAGAGAGTAACAGGGTCCTGGGGACCTGGAAGAGTTATTTTAAATACATGAATCAGCACGACTGCAGCAGACACTAGAATCAGGAACTTTAAATTTAAAACATTCCTTCCTTTCTCCACAGCCAGGAGCGCTCAAGACTCGAGATCTTTCTGATTCGGTTCTGCTTCCCATTCCGTCGTATTTCTCCCCCCTCTTCCACAACGACAAAGGACAACGCGAGTCTCGGCAGTCAACAGGCAAAAACTAAAGCACAATTAATGTGCTTTAGTCAGTCCACTTAGGAACAAAACGCAAGACAGACCTCGGCTCATGTCCTCAAATTCCCGCTGAAATTGGGAACCGCGCCGGATCTCCCTCTTATTTGTGTTTCCCCTTGTCACATCTCGAACGATGCTCGGTGGCTCCAGCAAGGTCTCCCTGTCCAACTTTTTATTGTCCGAGGCTAGCTGTGACAGGCATGCGGAGATGCTTCGTAATGCTAACCTCAGGAAGCCAAAAGGTCAGGCAGCGCCTCTGGTTAATTTTGCTGGGGGAGGACCCAAACCCCCGAGCCAGGGCGAAGATTTAGTGAGGCTGACCTTCTGGAGGCCCCCGACCCCCCTGCACACAAGTCTTGCTGCCTCAGCCAGAAGTGGCCTGCCACTCAAGTATCATCTTGCTGTAACAAATTACTCCTAACCCAGGATTACGGCTCTTTCCAAATCCCTCCTAGAGAGCAAGGAAATAAACATTCTCTCCCAGGACTCTGCCCCAGTTGTTTCCCCTGTTGGTAATCCTTGTCTGTATTTGCTTCTCCTACAAGCCTTCGTCTGGGAGGTCTGCTAGACCATTCCGGCCCACTTTCCTTTCAGACATAAGCTGAATGTCTCAATTGTCCATTAGGCACAGTAAAAGATGAAGGCGGCCTTTCTGTCCGGAGGAGTCTCACACAATAGTTCTCTTTGCCCACACACTTCTCGTCTGACTGCAGACTCGACGGGCCTAATCCTAGTCACTCACGGAGCTCCACACCCCAAATTCCTTCCTAACGCCCCAGAGGGACGAGTGCAGACGCGCCGTGGTGAAGCTGCGACGCTCCCAAAGCACACGGGGGCAGAGAAGCAGGCCTGCCCCCGCACCTCCCACCACCCCCCCTCCCCCGAGGGCAGCATGCCATCTGGGGGCAGGCTGAATGGGGAGAAAGATCTAGAAAGAAGAGGCAAGATAGGAGACTGCCGGCAGGAGAGACTACCTCTGACCCCATCCTGCGGTTTCCTTTAATAAACTACCAGGAGATATTTCGAGCACAATAATCTCACTTGGGCAAGGAAACACGGTTCTGCCCACTTCCAAAGTCTCCTCTGAAACCCCAGGATATTCCAGACCCTTCAGACAGGGCCGCTTTGTGTTTTTAATTGTATACATACAGTGACCAGCATATGCCAAGAAGCAGAGGGCAGAACAATGGATGTTATAATCCACGTGGGTGATTTGAAGCGATAGGGATCTTAGGGTTGTTTTACGCGACACTTTTCTCCCTGCGGAGAGTGGCTGACAGCACGCTTGCTGACACGTTCCGGGCCAGGAGAGAAACTTTCTGAAATAACCCAAAGGCACCGAGGAGACAGAAATACCACCAACAATCCAGACACCAAATCAAATTCCTGTTTTAAACAAGAGGAAGGTGTGGAGGGGACAGCAGTGGAAGAAACTGAATTAGACGCTACAACTCATTCTGAAGTGAGCAAAGCCTTAATTTTCCCACGTGCGCGCCCCCGGGGCCATCCTCCCCTCTCTCGCCGGGGCCACCGGGCCTCCCCAAACAAACTTGTTCTCTGCTTCTGTGGTTTTAGTCTTTAAAGAACCTGGCTTGGAAAAGGGCGGTACCGATCTGAAGCTAACCGCTTAGCTCATTACTATGTCATCTGGACAGGAAAATCAATTCCAACAGCATCAAGTTTGGTTATCCCCTCCCCCGAAGGTCTGCACTATTAATAGCAAGGAAGTTTCCCAGGCTTCGGTTTATTTGTAATCGCGACGAGCCCTGACCACAGAACCTGGACATCTGCACTCCTAGAACTCCCAGGCACCCGGGAGACAGAACTTCAGGTCTCTGTCTTCTGACAGCAGCAGAAAGATGCGGAAGGTAGGCTGAACTTCAAGCAGGCAGAAAGATTCAGGTCAAAGAGTACTCGATCCCAGGAAAGGGCTAGGTAGTCGAGGGGGAAAACTAAGTTAACTTCTCTCTACATATCTCTCCTGCTCCTGTGCTCCCCTGTGGACAAAGGTCACCATGTTATCTACCCATCATGGAATTGGAAGACAGAAGGTTCTAGAAGAAACAGCTTAGTTAAAAATCAAGCTAAAACCTCACTAATTCAGACCGGGGCGGTACAGCAGAATGGTTAAGAGCACAGGCATAGGACCTGGAATGCCTAGGTTCAAGTCCAGGACCCGTGGCTTCATGCTTCTGGGGCACTGGACAAATGGCTTCACCTCTCTAGGCATCCAGCCCTGCCCCTGACTGCGAGGTGAGGATAATAACCTAGGGGTGATAGTGGTACCTCCCTCTCAGGATGTACAGGAGCCATTAGTCGTGTCTGCACCACCAACCAGACCTGGTTTGATGCAGGAGCTAGAAGGCTGATGTGATGGGGTTCATGGTCACGGACCAAGCCATCTCACTGCAGGGAGTAGAAAGGGAAGAGAAGTAAGCAAACGCACCAAGTATGTAAATGCCCTAAGTTAACAGACTGCCCAAGTTGGGTGTCTGATGCACAGACCAGCTGACGCAACCCGCCATGACCATCCACACGTCAATGGGAAGGTAAGGAATTGCACATTCAGCTGTTTTAAATATATCCCTCCTTCCTCTCTCTGTGTCCTGGCAGAGAGAATTCAACTCCAGCTGTATGAGGTTTTCCCAAACACCTGAATGAAGGAAGCCATCTGTATGAAGTCCCACTCAGTCCCCGCCAAGTACAGGTGAGCGAGCATACAGTCATCCCAACCAAAGGGCCTTCCAGAATCCGGCCTCTCACTCTGCAGATACAGGGGCACAAAGCAAATCACGTGCTGCCGTGATCAGAGAGGAAAAATGCGAATTCAGCAAATCGTTCATGCTGCGCCTTTCATGTCCCTGTGCCCAGGAAATACCCCAGAAGCCCCGCTCTTGCCTCCACAAGGTCCCCTTTCTCCTTTTCCTCTGGACCACTGAGTCCCCGCTGGGTTAATTCCATCTACTACTGTGAGGGCCCAAAGCAGCAAAGGAGGAGTCGTGGGGGCTGCATGCATTCAGACCAAGTTTCTAGAACCCATCTCGAGGCAGCTCAGACCCAGGTTCAAACCCCAGCTCCAAAATTCCATTCATTCACCAAAATATTTATTGAGTGCTTAATATGTGCGAAAAGAATTGGGTCCTTGAAGAGAGACTATCAGAGCTGACCACTTTAAAAGCAGGGTGAGCTCAGGCAAACAGTATCACCTCTCTGAGCACTGGCCGCTGTCTCTTCTGTAAAATGGGAATACACACTTAATACCCACCTCTCAGAGTTCTTCCAAGGATCCAATGCTTGGCACCATGCCTGGCATATGGCAAGTGCCTGGTAAATGCTAGCGATTACGTTATTAGCTGGCTATTACATCGCTATTAATATAATCAGCATCGTCAGAATAAAACTCCTTGAGATACCGCACGATTCTAAATCACCCAAGAAAAAGGAAATCCCAGGTATGTGTATTATCCAATGCCGAAAGAGAAATAAACACTTAGCCTGAAGTAAAGCAAAGCGACCACAAACATTCCTAATTAACCAGGCTTGCATTTCCTCACCCCTCCCTTCAATTCACTCACCCCTAGCCTTCTGGTGAAGTGGGATTTTTCTGTAAGTACAGCTGGTCTCCCTTGTATGTCTGGTCTCCCCTTAGGTATGCCAAGGCTTAGATGCAGGCCTGCTGTTCCAAGCCACTACACCTCTCCCCTCCAACTGGCCCTCGAACTTAAAAACATTTCTTAAAGGTCTGCAACCCCAGAATTCCAATTCTTGCCCCGAACGCTCTGCAAAAAGCCGACACACAGGGCACAAGCTGGCACACAAATCGTGGGGTTGCGATGCGTTAGGCTAAACATAGCAGCAGCTGCTTAAAGGCTACCAAAAAACTACACGAGATCATCATCCCAAAGAGGTTTCACAAGTGCACAAAGGAAAAGGGAAAAAGGAAAACGAAAAAAATCTCAAAAAGACACTGTCATTCTTCTCCCAGGCTGTGTCTTGATTTCTTCTTTCTTTAAGATTTTAAAACCTCACCTGTTAAAAACATTGCCTAAAGAAGGGGGAGACAGTTGGGAAAGGGAAATTCAGAGAACTCCCTGGTGCCCCTGGTTTACCACTGTCAGGCAGAACACCAAGGGTCAGCCACTCGGCAGTATGTTTGGGGACCATCTCCACCCCGTGGTTCTACCCAGGATCAGTGTGGATTTCCTCCTGCACTGACCACTTGCTCTGAGAACGAGGAAGGCAAAAGCGCAGGCTGTAAACGAGGTATGGAGATGCCCAGAACAAACACATACGGAGAGTTAAGCTTCAACTATGGTTTAAAGAGTAGGAAGTCAGACCAAATCTGGTGTCTGAACCCCAGACCGCCCCCGGGCAGGTTATTAACTTCCCTGAGCTTCAGTTTCTTCTTCTGTGAAATGGAAACGAACAACACTTCTTCCATCAGAGTTGTTTCCAAATCATGACCGCAGGCAGAGGCTTAGAACAGCCTCTAGCATAGGGTAAGTGTGCAAGAAATGCCAGCTCTTAGGACCACTGTTGTCCCTACGATGAAGTTCGTGTTCGCCACACTGGCGACCGGGGATGCTTCTGTCAGTGTTCAACGCTACAGTCTGTCATCAGAAACTTAGATTCCAGGAGGTGGAAATAAAAAGGGAAGCTGTGTGGTTGGAGAGTTAAAAAGGATAACAGTGAGTAGTAGAAACCAGGTAACATGTGAGATCTTCCTACAGGAAATGCCCTCTGTTAAGTCCTTTACCCATTTTTCAGATGACGTCTCAGGAAACTGAGCTGGGAGAGCTCAGGCAAGCAGCCCAAGGTCGCAGGATTTGGAAATGAAGGTTATGAGGCCAGGAAACATGTCTGTCTCTCTGTGCCCCTGTGCCAAGCATGAATGGTCTCTTTAAGCCTCGTTTAACCTTCAACAAATATTTATTGATGCGGCGCTTTGTCGGGCATTATGCTGGGTACTGGGCAGAAGAGACAGATCACAGAGCCTGAGAGTCAGGTGACCTGGGTGAAAATTCCCAGCCCTCACCCCACTTGCTGGGTGACGGTGGGCAGAGATTTCTGCTCCCTGACCTCTGGGTATCGTAAAACAATTCCCCTTCACGGCACCTCATAGGGTGGATGCAAGAATTCCACTGAAACAATATCTAACTACTTGGCAGCTTCTGGCGGAGCTTTGGGATTCATTCAACATCAGTTGCCCTCCCTCTACCCCCCCCATACCCCTCCCATCTCCCCAAACCAGCCCTAGTTAATACATCTATAAAATAAAGATAATAGTGAGGTCTCTGAAAAGCACTTCGACTATAAAATATAGTATGAAACATAAAAAAACACATTGTTATTATTATTCCAGGGATGCACCCCGCCTCTACATCCAATTGCCTCACTGCCACTAGGAACTTGGTATTTGCACGGTCTTGGCAAAGCATACTCCTGCCAGGCAGAGGCAACTGGGTCTTCTGGCCCTGGAGGGTAGATGATGGGGGAGGGGGAGGGGGAGGGGAGGGGGCACCGGGCTGTGCAGGATGCTTGCATTTCCAGGCAGGAAAGAGAAGCACGCAGCACTAGGTAGAGGCTCGATCCACACCGGGGAAGGCGGTGAGGGCCGGGGAGGTGGTTCTGCGCTCCCCCGATGGTGCCTCACCAAGTTCTCAGCCGGCTCTCCATCGGCATGGTGGCCACCGCATCTGTCTCCCAAGCCCCAGGTCAATCAAAGAGGCATTCCCAGGCCCCTAGAATAGGCCAGGCACGTTCAGGATGCCAGCGACCCTCCGGTGAGTGGTAAGGCAACATCGCTGCCCTCACCGACCTCATTATCTTCAGGCCCAGAAGATCCGTTCGTTGCAACGGCACAATACACATACTAACTTCTCAAAAGCTTACCCTAGGGCCACAGCACTTCCCCAAATTTTAAGAGGCATCCACCCACTCACCTCCTTTGTTTTAAGGAAGGGCAAAGGTAAGGCAGCCCACCGCTAGCTCAAAAGTCACAGCAAAGAAGCCAACCGAGCGGTTGGGGTTGTCAAGTCTTTAACATCAGGAAAATCCGCCTCCCTCGATGCCATCCACAGTTAATCTGGCAGACAAATGGCAGTAGTTTGCTTTTCGCTAAGGGGCAGGTGTCAAACCTGGCTGAAATCCACATGATAAAATGTGGGCTGCCCATGTGACCACATGCACACCTGAAAAGTCAATATATCCAAAACTGCTCGTCTGTTTACCACTTTAAAAAGAAGAAGAAAAAAAATCAACCACCTTTTTAGCAATGCTTTCCTCTAGGTAATGGAATTACAAACAATTCTTTCTTGCTGCTTTATACTTTCTAATTCATGATTACGGGTTTTTTTTCCCCAACACGTTATTTTAATCTTAAAGTGAAACTTTTAAAGAAAATATATTAGCCAGCAAACTACCAAATAGCGATAACTATAAAATTACGTATAACTATGTATAACATGAAAAAGGCCGTGGTGACATTTGAATTTGGTTGTAGAAACTCAATTAGGTTGGTTTCCTCCTGTCCCTCGTGAGGACCTCTTCAAAGGCGATTCAGTCGCACGAGGAGCCCATTCTAGGATTGTTGGGATTTCAAGTGCTCTTTCCCGCTGGTCCCAGAAACCCACGGTCACTCCTGTGGCCCATCTGGACGCGGTTCAGATTTCCACCATCGCTCCCATAACGACTTTACTTCCTGGTTCTCACAGCTGCCTCCCAAGGTCACGTTCTGCTCCCCTCCGGCTCCTAGCACTGCAGCAGGCAGACGCCTGGCGCACAGGAAGTTAACACTGAAGGAAAACAGATGCCTGGCCGTCCACCCTAGCAAGGTACTAACAAGGGACTCAGGACGAAGCGTGCAGGGGTGGCCGAGTCTCTGGCCAGCAGCCTTCCACCCGTCCCCACTACTAACATGTCAAGGGTCTGAGATGACACTTCACTACCCATTCCAGCACTCTCAAGCCTAAAGCACAAAGAGAACAACAGGGTAATACACTCCAGAGAGACCATTTAGTCTCCTCCCACGTCTGAAAAGGTTAATGTTTATTGAGCACCTGCTTACTACAGGCCAGGCTCTGATCCAACACTTCCGCAGTTCTGTAATCTCCACCACCACTGATGATATAAATGTACCTGCTTCCTCAGCGGGGAGGGATGAACACTAGCGGAAGGAATTACATTTCTCAATGTCTTTTAGCGGCCAGTAGTTGGTCTATCACCCAGCACTGGGCACCCTCCCTAATTATGCATTGTTGACCCAGACGTCATCTTACTCAGCTCCCTCCAGCCCTCTTCAACGCACTAAATTTCTTGCTTTGCAAAGAAGATGGATTTTCAAGAGCAAAGATCTACACGGGCCCCTCCCTGGAACTCAGTCTGCTCATCTGTAAAATGAATATAAACATAATTCCATTTGCAAAGCCCCAGTAAAAATTAAGGAAGGCAATGAATAGGAGGACCATTCAATTAAAAAAAAAAAATGTTTCTTCGGTCTTTTTTCTGAGAAATAAGGTAACCAGCACAGGAATGCTTGGATTCCCCCCAATGACTATGCTTTGTCTAGTTGATTCTGCAAGGTGCATGCCGTCCAAGCAATAGACCATTGGGTAGAAGGGAGAAAGTCCACACTGACCACGGAGGGTGTCCCTAGGTGGCCAGCCTTCCCTTCAGCTCAACTGCAAAGGGCAACACCCAGAAGAGCCCTCTGCCCCTCCTCCTTCCCAGTCAGGCTCCAGCCAAGGGGCGTAGAGTTCCCCCGAGAATTTCCATTTAAAGGTGTCCCGGTCACATCAGCCCAGCCTGCAAAGGAGACTGTGTGCGCAGCTGAAAAGTACACCCGAGGAAGAATGAGGAACACAGGGTGCTTAGCTCCTGCTCCATCGCTGGGTAATTTCTCTGCTTCCTCATGAGTCAAATGGGATAATACCTACTTCCACCCATCGCACAGGACCCTTCATGGGAGCAGGCGCGCCTGGCTCATGGAGGAAATCATTCAGAAAAGTCTCAGGCCCTGCCCCAGATAGTACTGCTCTGCGGGACTCAAATCCCTCATGATTTAGGAAAGGCTTATAAACGAAATCCAGGGTTCCTATAAGAAACTGTTCAGGTACAGTAGACATACATCCATTTTTGGCTTCGTCGCAAACTAGGATTTGAGTATTACTGGCTGTCTCATGTTAACAGAAGACCGGGGGTGGAAGGGAATACGTTGCGGTGGGGTCGGGGAGACGAAGTGGCTGGTACAAAATTCCCCAGCTCTGCTAGCCAGGGGCTCTTTGCAAACTGGAGGTAAGCCTCAAGAAGTGGTCAGTCCGCTGGGTTTCTGAGCCTCAGGGCAAAAGAGACACTGCTGAGTTTCTAGAACACCAGGAAGCAGAGGCTGCGGGGGGTGGGGGGGGCTCACACTGGCGCCTGTGTCACAGGATGTCACAATCGGGGTGGTAGCGGTATTTATCAAGGGTACAACCATTTCTGATTAACTGAGGGTTTGGGGAGGAGGCCAAATCATTCTGCCGATAAGTAGAAGATAAACCAAATCTTCCATTTCAAAACGGACTGGGCCAGTCATTTTTCCTTTCCTCCCTCTCCAGACCTCTTTCCCCACAGCAAATAAAGTAAGCCCCTGGCAGCTGATGAATTCAATTCCAGTCTAAGAACACCAGGGTGAAGAAAGTGGAAAGCGCCAGAGAGCTCCCCCTTGGGGCTCCTTGCTCTGTTTGCAACTACGGGGTATCTGCCTTGGCATGCCAAAGCCTTATAAAGAAATGAAATATCGACACACATACACTCGAGGCCTACATGAATCATACTGGAACATTCCACCATAGCAAAAGATAATTCTCAATCCCTACTCTCTTGCCGTTAGAACATTTGAGTCCCCAGGAAGTGGATTCCTTGGCATTAATATCATTAAATCAAGCAAAATTTAAAGTAAAAACACAATAATGGAGCACAGGCAAAGCAGGACCAAAGGTGAATCCCCCTCCCCCCCAGACCCCACAGGCATGGCAGCCTCAAGCACACCAGGATTAAGAGACCTCTGCTCTGGGACCACGGATGCGGTTTCTTTCACATCACCTGTCCGCAGTCTTAGACAGACAATCCCCACACACTTTCCTTTGTTTTGTTTTGTTTTTTAAACATATATACAGAAAGCCAATCAGGCAGAAAAAGACCAGCAAAGGAATGGCCTGGCACAAGGCAAAATGTGCTGCCCATTCTGGTTCAGACTAATAATAAATAATAATACTTTGTGCTTCTCTGGTGCCTTTCATCTGAGAATTTCAAAGTGCTCTGCAAACATTAACTAATTATTCCTCCAGAAACCTGCAGAGATGGCAGAGGAAAGAAATGGAAGCAGCAGTCCTGGACTTTCCAGCATTTCAGGATTTCTACCGTCCAAGGATTCAAAACTCTCCCCAGGAGGATGCCCCCCCCCCACAAGATGGCAGAAGGGAGGCAGAGGGGAGGCAGGGGTGAGGTAAGGGGCAGAAGCCACCTTGCAGCTTTCTCTGGCTCGAATCCCAACTCTGTGGCTTCCTCAAAGTAATGCGGAAGTTACTAGCTACAGCCAGTCTTTGATAACAACTAGGGGTGACCATATAATGCATCACCCAAACCAGGGCGCTTGTAAGAATAAAGGAAAGCGCTGTTAATAACTGGCATAAAGTAGAAAGGTCGAGGCCAAACAAGAGACTCTGATCCTCGCATGAAATCTACCCATTTCAGGATGAAGGCTTAGAACGGGGCTCCCTGAATTCATGCACTGACATAATCAACAGAGAAAGCTCCGGGTTTTGCCAAGCATGTACTTCCATTCCAGAAGCATCCCTGGGCCTTGAAATTAAGCCTCACAAAACTACCACCAGACAGTCTTGATCACGTTCCAGCAGAGTGATATTCAAAATAGATGACTACCAGCAGATGGCCCTCCCAAGGGACCCACCAGGGTCCTGAAGTCCCCTACTCTGCTCTTTATAGTTACTGGACGGATCATGAAGATTTGGGCAGGCATGCGGAGCATGGGCGTATTTCAGGATTTTAACCACCAGCGTTTCTGCTGAATGCTAACTTAGACACTAACACATACCCTTGTTAAACCACCCCCACTAGGAAGAGGCCAGGCTCTTCAAGGAGCAACTCCCTAGGTGCAGGCACCCCTGTTCTAACATGCAAACTCTACTGGTTTTTGCAACTCCATCAAGTTTCTGCAACACACTTAGGGGTTACGGAGAGAGCTGAATGTGCACGGAAAGCCTCAGTCAGCACCTCCTGGTTCTCACAAATCAATCCAAATTAATGGAAACTGTGCATTGCAGAGGCGTGTTATTTTTAAGAAATGTTTTGGTACCTTCAAACAGTGCGAGCAACCCCAAAATAAGCAAAGAAATACCCGCTGGATGAGATTCTCAAGGAAGCTTGCAAGAAAAGAAGAGGTTAGCCAGGCAGGTGCTTGCATATAGATGACAAGGCTTCTAAAGGACATAGATGCTGCAAGGTAATTGTCCCTCTGCTAGCTCATTACCCAATGCCCCACAAACCCGCTCATCATAAAGAAAATAGGAAATTTTGGTTTCGAGTCCTGATCAAATTACCTAGGATTCAAAGGCCCAGGGGTATGCTCCTTCCTAAAATGCTTCTGCTCTTAGAACCCTGCCTGCCCTGCTCACACCTTCGTGCTGGTTCACACCCCCATCACAGGGATACACTGCCAGAGCCCTAGCCCCAACCGCGGTGCCTGGCCTGCTGCGGGCCCTGGACAAACGCTGCAGCGTTCATTCATAAAGTAAGAAGACAAGTTGTGACGGTTCACAACTCCGATCCAATCTGGCTCCTACGTTCTATGAATGGAGCGGTCAGTCGCCTGATTCGAATTCAGCAGGGACCATCCAGTCTCAGAGCAGGGCTTCCCCACCGTTCTGCACGCTGGAGTCAACTGGGTATCCTCCAAAGGTACTGACGCCAGGCTCCCCTCCCCTCAGACATTCTGACCTAACCGAAATGGACTGCGAACTGAACCCTAGAATTTTACAAGCTTCCCAGGTGATTCTGCAGGGCAGCAAAGTTCGGGAACCACTGCCAACAAGCCTGATCCTCGGGGCGTAGCAACAGCTGCAACCTCTAGGAGCTCAGGAGAATGCAGCTCTTGGGCCCCGCCCTGTGCCTACCGTAGCAGAATCTGCATTTTAACAGAGCTCCAAAGGTTCCCGCGCCCATCAGAATCTGAGGTCTCCTTCGCACGTGGCATTCAAGGCCCCCTCACGGGAGAATCCAGCTTCAAAACCATCCACCACCAGAACCCTCACTTCCCTTTGCACGCATTACGCCAGTCACCCTGCCTTCCTGAAAAGTCCATGACTCCATGCTTCTGCTCCACCCAGGGAAGCCCTTCCCTTCCCTAATCTCTAGGTAAGAAAATTACTATCCACACGCCACAGTTTAAGCATTCAGATGCCAATTTTTTTCCAGCCCACCAGGGACAATCCTTCCCCCCCGACCGCACCCCCCCACCATACCCTTAACCATTAAGCAAACTCCAACCCAAGCTGGCTCTCCACAGCATAAGGACTAATGCCAGGGCAATGACAGGACTCTGGAGACAGGCACGCCTAGGACTCAAAGCCTCCTTCCGCCACAAACTAACTTAAATGAATGACCTTCGTCAAGGTGCTCAACTATACCTCTCTCTGAGGTCCAGCAGTCCTGCCTGTAAAATGGGGAGGCCACACCTTCCTCCTTAACCTCATGAGGATTAATGAGATGATGTCTGTAAACTGCTTGAATGATTAGCGTAAGTGACTCAGAATACAAAGGAAGCAAGTCCCATTGTCTTAATACAGTGGCTCCCACACCTTGGGATCCCTCAGGAGTCCTTACAATTACTGAGGGCTGGCTCCTCCCCCACAGTGGGATCTGGGATTTTTTTTAAAGCTCTCCAGGTGATTCAACTGTGCAGCACATTTGGGGAACCACTGTCCTAATCCATGACAGGTAGGAGACATCCGTGAGTAGGAGCTATCGTCGCAAAAAATGATTCAGACACACACCCCTCTGCACCTGCTCTCGTGTCCCCTCACCTGGCTGTCCCACCCTGCTGCAAACGCAAAAGCGAGCTTCTGCAGGACTCCGTAAGAAAAGTCAAAGTTGGGGCGCCTGGGTGGCTCAGTAGGTTGAGCATCCGACCTCGGCTCAGGTCATAATCTCACGGCTGTGGGTTTGAGCTGTCAGCACAGAGCCCACTTCAGATCCTCTGCCCCTCTCCTGCTCATTCTCTCTCTCTCTCTCTCTCTCTCTCTCTCTCTCTCTCTCAAATAAATAAACATTAAAAAAAAAAAAAAAAAGACAACTCAGAAGTTCCCAAACACCACCAACTCCCATTCTTCAATCCCCAATGGTACATTCCTGCAGACAGGACAGGGGAACAACGAAAACGGGGTCCCCAGAGGTTCAGGGGTGACATACAGGTACACAGTTAAAGGAGACCAAGCAAAGATTTAAGACCCCCAAGCGAAAGGTAAATGGATGTGTGTGCTCATCTTTTATGGTCTCCCTTAATTACCTAAAAGAACAGTCCATGCTACTGAGCAGGTCTGCAGAAACCCTTTCATCTCTCCCCTTGCCTGTCCCCCAGGAGACTCTACAGGTTTTCTTCAATGTATGAAAGGCTCTGTCCAGGAACACTAGCTTCAATTCACCAGCCTCTAAGGAACATGAATTGAGAAGCTAAGCAAACTTGACAATGGCCCTTTATAGCTTTAAGCACAGGCGAAAAACACCCATCTCAGGGAAGCCTGTCTGCGCATCCAGCTCAAGGGATGAGGGCAAGCAGGAACATTCTCGTAGAGCAGCATTTCCCCAACACCCTGGGATGTGTCCCTAAAGCTTTGAAGACCTCTCCCCAGAGCCTGGCATCTTACATCTTCTGAGGAATTTCCAGAAGCCCAGGTCCATCAGGGGCAGGAGATACCTTTCGACAAGGCACCAAATGGACATGTATAATGAATGCAGCTCAAAGTCTCAAGAGCTGGAAGCCTAGAACCCGGGGGACTCAATGCCAACAATTCTGATCAAGAGGTGGCAGGGATTTACCAAGGCCTTTCAGAGGGTTAACAACCCGAGCGGGTCGCATGCTGCCCCAGGCCAGGTTCAGCACCCACCTTGAAAGATGGCGACCTGAAAACTCAGGAGGCCTTGGAGAAACATACACAGATTGAAAGGGCAGCATGAAAAGTGATGAAGGAGGGACCCGTCCGATCCAGAATGGATTCTAGTCACCAGGAAACTGATTTCTAGAAGCCTACCACCAGTCCATGCACAGAACTTTGAATCCACTCGTGAGCTGAGCGGGGCTCAGCTGGCCCCAGGAGGGGGAAGAGGAACAAGAAAAAAAGCCGTCGTCAGATGCCCAAACCTGCCAGCCACCCAGGAGGAAACAGCATGGGAAACCGCTCTTTTACAGCAGTGTTTCCTGAACGGTGGGGCTCCAGGGCACGATTTCAGGTGGTACAAGGTGTGACCTGAGTAGTTACAGGATATCAGTGTGTATTAGAAAAAAATAACTAGCACATCAAACTTAGAATTTCACAGATGTTAAGGCTGACAGTGAGGCTGAGTTTTAAAAAGTGAATCGGATGTTTGCATCAAATAAGTAACAGTGCAGGTAGCATACAGTTATGCCAAAGATCGTGACGGAGGCCTGGGGAGGAAAAGCTTGAGAAACCGCACTAAAAGAAACCCAACGGGAATTCTGGCTGCACAGTACTGACATCATCAGGGTCGCAAGACCCGGCTGAAAGGGGGGGCCGCAGTGCCCCGTGGGGAGCGACAGATGAGGGGGAGACAGATGACTGAGGGGAGTGGCGGCTGGTGACGCTGGAGGGTGACAGGGAAAAGCACCCAAGGCAAGTGTGGGGAAATGAGCAGCCTAAGAAAGCAAAACCATCCCCAGGAATGAATCATCCACCAAGGGTGCTGAGGCTGGAATGGGCTGGAAAACCACTCCAACAAAGCTCTGGATGAAAATCTAAAGAAGGAACAGTCCATGAAACCTTTAAAGAAAACAACAACCAAGCAAGTGTCCACAAAGCTGAGCAAAGGGACCACGCAGAGGAGACCAGTGGGTCGCTTTCACTTTTGCTTCCAGGGGGACTCACTTTCCAGCTCTCGGGCCTGCCGCTCCCTCACTGCTGGTGTTTGTGCTGCAGACGACTTCCCGAGCCCCGCCAAGCTGCCTGCCGGCCAGCCTTCCGCTAACTCCACCAGAATTCGGGAACACCCAGCTAAATCGGGAACGGCACGCGGTCCAGAGATGCCCTGCGACAGCCAGGCAGACGGCAAGCCCCTGAACGAGGGCGAGGATAACTTCTGGGGTGCCGGCCGCGTGGGGTTACCGACCCTCTCCGATCCTCCCCTCCCCTCTGGGCTTCACCTCCCCTCTCCACACTCCTCCCCCGGGGTTTCCACACTTCTGAAGGAAGGGGTAACGGGGAAAGAAACCCTGGCTCCAGCCTGACTTCATTCCACATGCAAATGAATCCCTTTTCCACCGTTAGGTTCCATTTCCAGGAAAATGTGGCAGAATCACTGTGTTTACTTCAGCCTCAGTGATGCTGCGAGGACGCAGCACAACCTTCAGTCAAGCTATTAACTTGAACGTTGAACTTCACAGCCTGGCTGTCTTCCTCAGCCTTCCTTTTGATGTTACCTCCAAAGCAAAAGATCAAAGGCTTTGAGTGTGGTGAGGGGAAGTCCCCAGCTCTTAGCCTACCAGCCTGTGATATATGTTAAAATCCCGGCCAAGAGAGCTAGCAGGAGAGGGAGCCTGCTCCAGAGAGGCCTGGGGCGGGCAGGGGTGCAGGAATGAGGCTGAACGTGCAATGAGGTCACTTGTGACACAGACACCAGGGACAATGACAGCTCCCGTGCGTGAGACATCTCCTACCTGCAAACACCCACAGAACCCCCAAGAACAAGACTGCCTTGGCAGGCATCGTACCCAACCCCCGCCCCCCCAAACACACACACACCCAAAAGAACCAAACGCTGCTCCGAGAGTCCTTCTCCTTTATGGCATACCCCCTTATCCAACACACTTGACCTGGGCACGCGCTGCATACGGACGCTGCCCTGTTCTCTCTCTGAAGGGAAAGCACACGTTAATCAAATAATCACACCGGGCAATGACAATTACAAACGGAGATGCCAATGCTGCGGGGGCAGGAATGGAGTCTTAAGAGGGTGTAACACATGCAGCGGCCACGGTAGGTGTCTCCCCCCACCCCCCATGGTTGTGGGGGACAGACCGTGGGGACAGCAGGCACAAGGACCAGCGTGGAGGTGGGGAGAAGGGAGTGGAGACACTGACAAGGGCCGAAGGGTGGACACGGGCTGGCCCCTCAGGGCCCCCAGCAGCTGGGGACGTGTGTGTCCCAGGCTCTTCCAGCTACAATTCTCAGACACACAGGAGACTCGAGAGGCATGCTTCCAAGAAACATCCGAAGAGTCTAACAGAATGGTGTTGGGTGGGGGAGGGGTATGAAACTAAGATTAAAATACCAATGATAATTCAACGTATATGAAGTTCACAGAGAGAAGCTACACCGTGGCTCGAGAAATCAGAAGCGGTTTTCCCTGGGAAGGGACACAGCAGAGCCTCCGGGACACTGGAAAACGTCCTTCATCTTGACCTGGGTCGTGGTTACACAGGCGCAGACACAGAAAAATCAGACAGCTGGGTACCTGAGGTCTGTGCACTTTAAGTTCTTTGCCGAGAAGTAAAGATGAGGGGGGGGGGGGCAGAGAAAAAAGAAAAAAGCAGGATCGCCAGCGCCCCGTTGCCTGGCTGGCCCGCGTGGGAGGGCCCGGGCGCGCGGAACACCGCGGTGAACCAACCTCGGGCTTCGCTTTGCTTGTTCTCACCCAGGAGAATGGGCTTGAAATACAAAAACCGAGTTTTCAACCAAGAAAACAAACAAGCCTATGTCTGGTCCCTTTTCCCTTTTAGACACAGAAATTTGGCTAAAGGGATAAAATAGAGAAATTCTCGTGGGGCGGCTTTGATTATGGACAGAATGCGCCGTTTTCCAATTTGCTACATCTCCTGAGCTGCATTTTACATTTTACAGGAAAAGTCTCGGAGAGGAACCGGAGGCCCTTAGGGCCAAATTTATCTTCACTCTCTCCAAATCTAACAAGTGCTTTCTCCAGGACACCAGCAGAGCTGTTTCCTCCCCGCCGCCCCCACCCAGCACCCTCACCGCAGGGTCCCTACTGGCCCCCTTCTTTCCCTACCTCTGTGGCTCCCCTGTACCGTCCTGATTTCTATTTCTCAACACATATAACCACTACGCCCCACCTTCGGACAATGACACCTGGGCCCGACTCTGGTCAAAACAAGCGTGACAGAGGGGGAACCACCAGATCCGCCAACTAAATTCTTTGCCCAAACCACCAGGAGCGGTTTTTCCTTTTCTTCAAGCGCTCCAGATGGCAACAAGGACAAACACGTGGGGACTGACTTCCTCCTGCTTCCCCCCCATCCCCTTCTCAGACCACCTCTTGGGAGCAATCCTCACCGCTCGGTGCAAAAAGTAGGCACTCAATCTCAAACCCTCCGGCAAAACGGGGCGGCAGGGGTGGCCGAGGGAGGGAGAGGGAGAACCACAAAAACGCCTTTGGCCAAGCAGTTCAGGGCACTTTAGGAACCACTGCTCTGTGCTGGAGGGTCATCAGGGGGTGGGAGCATTCCAGAAGCCTGAGCGGGGGGCCCCAACCATGAACCTCAGAGTAGCAAACAACTTAGAATTCAGGCAGTTCCAGCTCAATTACAGCCTACTGAGCTGTAGAGCCTTCTCCACAGTGACCCTGCCAGCTGGTGCCAGAGACAGACCTCAGACTCCCCCCCCCCCCCCCCCCCCCCCCCCCCCC
>NC_064818.1:67748327-67796547 GCF_023721935.1 Panthera uncia | reverse complement strand
CCCCCCCCCCCCCCCCCCCCCCCCGCTCCGGAGAACCAACCTTCCTCCCGGCAAAACCTGACACAAGCTAACTGGACAGAACAGTCCTACCGCTCACACACGCACAATGCGCCATCAAAACGCTCCAACGGCTTGGCAGTCTAGACTGCCTTAAGCACTCAGCATTCATTCATTCATTCGTTCATTCATTCATTCATGTTTGGCCCAATGCGTGCTAGGTGCCAGGTAATGTGCCCAGCGTCTGAGCAGCATCATAAAACAAAGGCCCCCATTCCCCTGAACTGCCATGACTATGGATGGAGGTTTACACAGGAAGACATGGCCAGGGATCAAAAAGAGGGTTTGAAAACGGAGTTGTGCAAGACCCACGCCCAGAAGCCCACGTCCAGTCAGTGTGTGGGGAAGGCAGTGTTAATTGCCTGAAAACATGGTGAGTCACAGCTGGGAGAAGAAAGAGGCCATCCCAATTCCAGACAAGAAATCCTCTGCTAAGTCTTCCTATCCAATCTCTGATTTGTGACATATCTGGACCCCAGGAGTCTCTCGGTCTCAAAGGACTATGAAGGACCACTGCCCGCACTGCACACATTGTCTGAGGGGAAGACCGGCTAATGAATCGGTTTAAACTCTCATTCCGCACTCACCCGCAGCATCCTCACGGTTCCCTACGACACCGCGGGGGTTCATCTGAAGTCTGGGCGGCCCAGGACACCGTCTGGTGTATCCTCCCTCCTCCCCTCCACGACTCCCCCGACTTTCCCACCACAGAGGCTCCCACTGGACTCCCACCCTAACAGCACCCCACCCCAGAGCCTTCCCCGGGCCCTGGCACTCCCCATGCTCTCATGGGAGGGACCCCAGAAGTCTCTCCCCCTTCATGAAGTCCCAACTAACTGATTGTTCTTGGGCAATCAATTTCCCCTCTCTCTGACTCAGTTTCTTCAAACTGTGAAGAATTTTACCAATTCCAGGCTTCGCTTCATTCTTTCAGCCAAGGACACCTGAGGTGTCTCTGGACGGGCCCATTCCTGCGTCCCCCACCCAGAAGGCACGTGTCCCGGGCCCCTGTGGCCTATGGGGGTACACACAGACTCCGGCTGCAGCTGCCACCATCAAGCCCAGAGCCATCTAAGAGTGGCGGTCTACCGCCACAGGGGGTCTAGGAACTTGAGTCAAATCCTGGCATTGACACTTGACTTGCTGCCTGGGGAACCTCCGACAAGTTCCCTAACAGAAGCCACAATCAGTTTCCTCACCTGTTCATCGAGAATCCCATCTCCTGGCCTCAAAGGGTTGGAGAAGGAACAATGACTGAGCTGAGTGGCTGGCACAAAGTAGGTTACCTTAGACGAGTTCCTTCCCCCCTCCCCTGCTTGTCCATAAAACATTTGGTAAAGTCAACTGGAAACAAAGCTAAAAATGGTTCAGGCTGGGAAAGGGGGTGGGGGGGGGGGAGGGGCAGAACAGAGCCCAGCCATTATTTCTGAGCCCAAAAGTGGCTCCAGGAGACATCCAAGGCCAATCATGGAGACCATCCCCAGGCCACGCTGGGGCTCTGGGGACAGCTCACCACAAAGCAGATGCTACTGGCACCACATGGGTGGTTGACAGACAAAGCTGCTGGCAGCTGAAGGGTCTCTAGGGGCACGTGGGTGAGATCCCACAAAGACAGTGCATCAAAAGGAAGCCCCAAATCAAGACCTGATCACACATCAGCCACAATAAATAATGTTTGCTCAAAGGTGGGAGGGATAGAGAGAGGCCCTTATTGGAGAAGGCCTACTTGCCCGTCCAATGTTAAAGAAAAGCTTGTTTTGTGTGCTACACAAAGGAGACACTGTTCGCAAATGCTCGCCCATATACATAATCAGGGCTGCCTCTGCTTATTACATAAGTCTCTGATGGTTAGAGATTCCGAAATCAATTTTTCTGCACTTATTCATACATATACACATATGAATATATTACATAATCATACGTATAAGAATATATTCACATATACAAAAATATAATTCACATACATACGAAATAAGATGCATAAGAAGAGCAAAATTTATAGACCTATCAAATTGCTGAAAGCAGTTACATCTGAAGAGGTGAAGAATCCTGAGTTCTTCAATGCGACCCCTTCCAAGAAAAAGTGGAGGGATAATGTGATTTTTATTTCCTTTTGTGGTTTATGGTATTTTTTTCTTTTTTTTTGGAAGAGAAACTCTCAAAACATAAGTGGAAACAATTTGACAGAACCTCTAAATAAATAAAATTAAGTTCTTTTTCCTATTGGGTCCAAAGGCTATTCATGGGCCTACTTAAATCTTGACACTCCCATCCACCAACACCAGGACTGGGACACAGATGGGCATTCGCCACAGTGATCATTGGGGCAGCATGTGTAAGTTTCCTTTACCAAACACAGAACAGGAAACACAAACACAGACACACACACACAGACACAGACACACACACACACACACACACACACCCCTCAGACATTCAACCAGGGTTTCTCAACCTCGGCACCTCTGACACCTTGGGCTGGATCACTGTTTGTTGTGGGGTCTGTCTTCCGTATTGGAAGGTGTTCAGCAGCATCCTTGGTCTCTGCCCACTAGATGCCAGTAGCAATCCCCAAGAAGTGACAATCCTACAAGTCTCCAGAAGCGGCCAAATACCCCCTGGGGAGCAGTCTCACCTCCATTTGAAAACCACTGAGCAAAACGATTTGGACCCAGCAGCCCCAAGGAATGACAGAGAAGCCAAGTCCCCAGCCAGCTGCCTTGGTGGCCAGCTGGTGTAGCACAGGACAAGTGCTCAAGGACGAGTTAACTGAACCGAAAACATCTGGGTCTAAAGTCTGCCACCTTGATAAAGTCCCAGACCTATACAAAGCTGAAGAAAACTGGCAGGTCTCCTAAGTCACAGCTTTTTCTTCCTGCAAACAGGAGTCGGGGGGATGCCACCTGTCATCCCATTCTAGAAGGGTTAGATCCCTTCTAACCATCCACAACTGCAGGTATCGTCATGCCATTTTACAGATGAAGAAACTGAGGCCCAGAAAGATGCTGGGATTGCCTCAAGTCTCCTCACCTCTAAGCAGCTGGGTTCAGACCCCAAAGCACCTCCCACCTACTCCAATAAACAGAAACGATGCAGTGTCGTGTTACAAAGGCGTTTTTAATTCTTTAGGAAATTACTTTGCAGGAAAACAAACAATCCGAGCGATGCCTGGCTTAGATTCACACCTCTTCTGTTTAACTTTAAACTCAACACTCAGAAGACAATAAAAACTCCCTTCTTATTAACAACTAGTATCACTGAGGGTGACTTGGTTCACAATTGAGAGGGAAGGAAGAGGAGACACGGGCCATCTCTTACACACACACACACACACACACACACATCCCTCCCAGCTTTCTCTGTGACACAACTAGAAAGGTTGGAAGACCCATCCAGGACCTGACATGCCCAGAGAAAAGTTTATAGTCCTCCCTCTGCACTAAAGGAAGGAAAAGAAAAAAAAAACAAAAAAAACTCAATCACTGAAAACGAAGGCACTGGAGAGAACAGCTGTGGCTCAGTAACCTGTCTACCAGCCGCTTCTCTGAGAACCAACCTACCAGCTAACAGCACACAGCTCAGAGCCGGCTGGCTGGGGTTCTACTTACCCTGCAGGCATTTTTCTTATTTCAAAGTTTCTATTAACTCCCCACTGATGTGCCCTAAAAGAATTTTTAAGGGCTTGGAAACACATAAATAAAATAGTCTTTGTTGGACCAGCACAGCCAAATGAAAGTCTTTCACCTGTAGCAGTGGTGATAAAACTTTCAGGCCTCACTTTCATACAAACCATCCAAAGACAGGAGAACCTGGAGTTCTGAAACCTTCCATGGCTCCCGTGCCCTCCCAGCCGGCACGTTCCTCCCCAGCTAAGGGCAGGCTGAGGAAGGCATGCCCACACCGTATGCACAGGTTGCAAGAAACATTCCTGACTCCAGGCCTGCCCTCCGGAGTGTGCCGCGTTCCTTCACAGCCTTCCAAAAATACCCAGTTAAATCGCGTTTGTCAAAACCCAGTTCGCACATAGTTAAAGATGAAGGAGAATCCTTAGAGGCTATGGCTTACTGGCTCAGTGGAGGGCTAAGGGGCGGAGGCAGAGAACAGAGAGGGAATTTGGAGGAGACAAATCACATGAAATACCCAGAAACAGAAAAATTAAGGTGCTTGTCCAACCAAAAGGCAATGCAGTACATTTTCAGCCATTGATCACACGGGCCGAGGTGCCCATGTGATGTGCTCGGCCCATGTGATGTGCTCATGTATTCAGAACCTTCTACCAGAACTAGGATTTGCTGCCCTCCCCTCCGGGCCCAAAAGATGGCTTGCCAATAACAGGACAACGAAAGTACTGCCAAAGGCCATCCTGAGCAAATATCATTGCTTACACTGTCCAGAAAAGACATCATCTAGCACTATTTGACAGATTAAATCACTCTGGTGCCCTGTTCTGAGTCAGTCATCAAATACGGGCCGCTGGCTAGCTGCATGATCTTAGGCAAGTCAACTTGCCCGTCCGGACCTAAAGACTGCTCACCTCTGAAAACAGGACGCTTGGCCAGACTGCGACCCACTCCCTCTCATACACGTACTTGTACTCGCCAACAGACTCACGACCCTGTCCAGGCCGGTCTCAACTTTCCTTCCTCCCTCCAGAGCCTGGTGGCCATGCGCCCTGGGCCGTGAGCTCCCAGAAGGCTATTAGTACAACGGTCCCTCTCTACCACAGCTGTGTTCCCAACGTGGGGGCCATCTTTCGGCTGAGCAGATGCCTGTGACCTGTCACAGATGAAGAAAAGCAGTGTGGAATGGGACTCGTCTGAGATCTGGAAGAGCTGCTCAAGCACCCTGTAACCCCACATTCCCCAGTGTGCACTACTCAGCCCTCCAAACGGCTGTCCTGCTTCTCCCTACCTGAAGGCCTCTCAGACCTTCCAGTGAGCATCTGAACTCTCCAAGAGGTGACTGCTTATGTGGAATCCCCTGGAACCACTTGGCCCCAGTCCGTGTGGAGGAAACTCCCAGGGCTAGCATGCGAGAGAACATGTATGCTGATAGGCTGCTCCCTACTTTATCTCACAGAAGAGAAAAATGGGCTCTGGAGAAGTCGAGACATCCAGGACTAGGCCCTGGGTCTCCTGAACCCAGTCTGCATATCTCCCCAGTTTAACACAAGGTAGACAGAGGTATGTATAAACAAGACTACAAATGGTATCGGCTTTCCCAGGGTCACCAAAGTTTCTGAGATCAATAAGCAACATCCGCTAGCCAGCGGACAAGCAAGTCCTACTAGCAGGAAATCCTAAGGCCAAGATCACTTTCTAACATGCCTTACTTCTGTGATGAATAACTGAAATTTCAGTGTATTATATTTCTCATCCAGACCATGAGAATTAACCAGCAACCCCATTTACCTGTGTGCAAATTCCTCAGAGGAACTCCCCTCCTCCTCCTCCCACAAAGCCAACGGAGATGGTGCCTGTAAAAGGCCGAGAGCTCCCAAGAAGGAAGACACCAAGCTAAGACAGCACGAGATACTAACAGGGACTCAGAAGCCCACCAGAAAAACATCAGCAGGGGCGCCTGGGTGGCTCAGTCGGTTGAGCGTCCGACTTCGGCTCAGGTCATGATCTCACGGTTTGTGAGTTCGAGCCCCGCGTCAGGCTCCGTGCTGACAGCTGGGAGCCTGGAGCCTGCTTCGGATTCCGTGTCTCCCTCTCTCTCTGCCCCTCCCCTGCTCACACTCTGTCTCTCTCTCTCTCTCTCTTAAAAATAAATAAGCATTTAAAAAAAAAAGAAAGACATCAGCAGCACACAGACTGCTTCAGGAGCAACACCTAGGGACCTGCCTGCCTCTCCCACGAGCCAGGGATGGGGAGACCAAGTCATGGACCAGTTGCCCATTCAGCCACTTGAAATACAGACAAAAGGGGATCATTTCAATTAGTCTGTTACATAGGCCCGGACACTCAGGGTCCTCCAGCAGCAAAAAAGGAAAATAAAACCATAAACCCAACGCAAACAGAGAAAGCCTGGTGAAGGCACAGCATGACTTCAGAGGGCCCCAATCCATCTCCAAGCTATACTGACAGAGTAGACGTGGGAAAATAACCTCTGAACACAGTCTCTTCATTGGATGTAGCTGTGGTGATGACTAATGAAAATACAAAGCCAGGCAAAAGCGTTACCAGATTCTTAGACTTTGGCTGTGTACGGCCCCCAGTCAGCAAATACCCAGAGTCAAAATGTACACTGATGGGGGCAGATGTAGCAGCTGGGTGCTCAGGCTTTCTAACCCCTTCCTTGCTGTGTGATTTTGAACAAGTCACTTGCCTTTCCTGTTGCCAGTGTCCCCTCCCCCGGAAAGGAGCGTGCCTCACACTACAATTAAATTGCAGAATGTCTATAAGGCACTGAGCCTGGGAACCACTCAGCAAATAACAGCTGTTTTAAGTTCTGATGCAGGGAAGAGTTTGTGCAATATTCACCATTTAAAATGGGTCTTCTCATTCTTTGGGCCAGAAGAGACTTTATCACATTTGCACTACCATCTGATGCCAGCCCCTGCTCAATCCTGCTTTCCCCCCTTTTCCTTTCTCAGATGCTACCCTCCAATGAAACCCAGGTACACCTAAAAAAGGGGGATGTCTTATGTGAAAAACCTGGCATGTTTGCTCCAGTCCAACTCAGTTTACAAATAGGTCCAGAAGCAAGGTCCTGGTTTGTACAACCAGAAAGTAACTAAGGAAGAACAGAACCTGGGCTCTGGGGTCTCAGGTCACGGCTATTCCCATACTTCATCTCATCCCCCATCACGCTCTCCACATCTTCTAGAGTAAATCAGGAACGTCATCAAACCCTCCCCCCTTCTATTAACTGTCAAAGGCAACTGATGAGCCGTCTCCTCTGTAGGGGGCTGCAAGCCACAGGAAGTCGGAACAAGCACGCATGGGGAGCACGCCAGCCAGGTTATCATTAGATTACAATACAAGGTCACGGATCAAGTTGCTCAGCCAAAGAGGGCACCCCCGACCTCCGAGAGCAGCACTGGAATCCATGAGGTATGTGGGGTGCCTGGGTGGCTCAGTCACTTAAGCGTGCGACTTCAGCTCAGGTCACAATCTCACAGTTTATGGGTTCGAGCCCCGCGTTGGGCTCTGTGCTGATGGCTCAGAGCCTGGAGCCTGCTTCGGATTCTGTGTCTCTCTGTCTCTCTGCCCCTCCCCCACTCACACTATCTCTCCAATCACTCTCTCTCTCTCTCTCTGTCTCTCTCTCAAAAATAAACAAACATTACAAAAAAAAATTTTTTTAATTGAATTCATGAGGTAAGGGGCTGGAACTCAGTATGACTCTTGAGACTCAATGGAAAGAAAACCAATATGGAATCTTGTTCCGCTTGATCCCGGGCCTGACAAGGAAATCCCCAGAGGCGGGACGCAGTGTTGAGACCAGACACTCTCTGCAAGGGCAACCATTTCACCACCGGGTCCCTGACTGGCTCTTCCCTGAGGACAGGAGCGTCAAGCTTTCCCCCAAAGGGGGCAGCCCTACATCCCTCTTCCCTAAAGGCCCACAGCCCTCTTGCTCCTTTTTGGCCTCTGGGTGACAGCGAAGTGACAATCAACAGATGGCATCAGTGTCCTGTCACAGCAAACCCTGCATGCAGCCTCAGGCTCTCAGCCTTCAACCCACTGCCCTTTGGATGAACAAACCTTTCAAATCCTCCCTTAACGTTATTGGAAATTTCAAGACAAAGTAGCATGACTCAAATCAACACATAGTTTTCCCGCTTGCTTTTTCAAATGCTAATGGGCCTGTGGTCTGTCTACACCAACCTACCCCACTCCCCACAGCCAGGTTCAGGTGGGCTCCAAGCTAAATATTCTACCAGCCGTAGCTGATTCTCAAAGACTTCTAGTAGCTTCAGTCACCCCAGTAGTGGGAGAAGGAGAGGAAATGACCCAATTAACCGTTTCACTTCACTACAAACCTCAAAGCAAACATTTTTCAAGATCTCTTCGGAAACCCACTGCTTTGCTATCCTTTGAGGAAAAGGATACCTGAGCAGGAGCCTCACTAAATTCCTTGGAACCACTTGGAATTCAGCTCACCTCCTCACCATCACTCCCCACAATCATGGCAGAGCATGAACCTCACCTTTTTCTGTTTTATCTTCCCCCAAGCTAAATTTTCCAACATCTCTCAGGAATACGGGGTCTCCCCACAGTCTCAGAAGAGAGAATGGCCTTGTAACAGCCTCCAAATCTGCAGAAATTTCCACCTCTAGAACCCCAGACCCCAGCTCCGGCTCAGTCTCAAAGAAGCTGTGACCTTCACCCCCTCTCAGTTCCCTGATCCGAAAACAACGACGTCAACTGCAACCGTCTCCTGACCCTTTTCAGCTAGAAAGGTCTAACTCAGTGTACTATACATCGGCAGGCTGGCTTCCCACCTGCTAAGTGCTGGCCGGAAAGCCCAGTGCTCCCCAGAAAGGAGAGAGGGGGGCAATCGTGGCCTCCTGGCCTTCCTAGATAAAGATCACTAGTGAACACTGCAGTCTCCACCACGGGCCTCCCCCTAGATGGTCTTGGGTGGCGGTCAGCAACGAGAACAACCTTTTGGAGCCTGGGCGTCCCTCCGTGTCCTGACTCGTTGGCTCCGACCACAGAGCTGCCTCCTTTATTTAATATCTTGGGCACGCGGACCACCATATTGCCCCTTTTCTGGGCTTCAGGCAAAAACCAAAGCAGGATCACCCTGGGAATCACCGAAAGCAGAATCTTCTTCTTGGGGCCGTAACGGGTACCTTTGCCAGGGGGTCCACATCATTTTGGCTGCCATATCCAGAAGGGTCACCAGCCGCCTCCCTACATGTCATTTTTTATTTGCTGATTCACCCACTGGGGACAGCAGAGTATTATGGGCTCTGAAACCAGGCGGGCCAGGGTCCTAATCCAGGTTGCACCTCTCACTGGTCTGCTTCCTAATCTGTAAAATGAGAATGTCTGTAAACGTAATGCCTACTTCACAGGATTGCTATGAAGTGTTAAACGAGAGAATAATATAAAGCCCTTAGCCCCATGCTGTGCACAAGGCTTTCAATAAATGTTAGCCATTATTAATTCTTCTTCAATATAATTCATCAAATGGGGGAAAAAATAAGAATCTCAGCTCCTAGAGGCTCAAAGCTACACACATCCCCGTAGACTTTTACGTGAAGATCCAGTAACACATCTGCTTAATCCCAGATATTTCTGGAGCCACTAGACAGTGAAGGTGAAGCCACGAACAGATGATCCCCACCTCATGGAGCTAACATCCAGGTGAAGGAGGGGACAGCCAAAGAAAGATGCCAGGGTGCGCGTGATCCCACGCTGAAGGACACCAAGGGGTAGACAGGGGCAAAACAGCTTATCTCTGAAGGGGGGGGAGGGTTTCAGAGCGGGAATCTCTGAGGGAAGTGGTATGTAAGCCAATTTAACCAAAACACCAGGCTGCCATGGGTTTAGGGGAAGACAAAGGGAACCACAGAACAGCACGGGGGAAAGGTCTGTCTAGATCAGCCCCTCCTTCTGAGCTGCCTGGCAGGCGGCGATGCACCCAAGGTCTCACTGGTACTGAGTGAAAATCCAGCGCCGACAGAGGACTCCCCATCCCTGGTCAGGGGTGCTCCCTGCAGCGAAAGGGGGAGCCAGCCAGGAGAGGGGGTGCTCGCTCACGCCCCCAGGACTGAGGCAGGAAAACCACCACAGAACGACAACCAAACTCCAGCCACTGTCGGGGCACCAACGAATGTCTCAGAAAGTGCCTCTGTGGGTAATCACGTGCTTCAGCTTGAAAAAAACCCGACAGCCTAACTGGGGGACTGCCTGGAGTGGGGGATTCTCTTCCAGTCCCCCAGCCACAAGCCTCACTTCTCACCTGGCCAAGTCCCAGGCTCCCAGCTGTACCCACACCGAGCAGCCCGGGGTCCCTCCCACGAGAGCTTTGGGATCTTCTTACGTTCTTGCTGATCAGCATGACCAACAGCCCCACCTCTGCCTTTTCTTCTCACCCCTGGGGAAAAGGAGGAGAGAAATAGGCAGCATCGACTCGTGAAAAGTCAGGCGGAAACTCCAGAAGCTAGAGACTCTGATGTAACTGGCCTAGGGATGAGGCTTCAATGGCTCCCGGGTGGCTGTATCCGGTGGCCAGCGTCAAGAAGCCCTGGGCGACAGCAACGTAACTGATGGGTGTCCATCCGATCCCTAACAACAAGGAACGGAAGGAAATTTAACGTGGCTGCTTTTTTAACAGGCGATCTTTACACGGTCACGGGCAAAAGAAAAGTCACATTTTGCTGCCTTGCCCAACACAACTGGCAGGTCACAGAATCCAAGGTTTTCAGTCTGGCAGTCCCTCAGAAAGTTAAACACAGAGTTATCATATGACTCAGCAATTCCACTCGCTGGCGTGCATTCAGGATCAATGAAAACAGGGCCCACACAAAAACCCGTGGATGATTAAACGTTAATGTGGGATAGCCACACAATGGAATAATATTTGGTCAGAATGAGGCATGAAGAATTAGCACATGCTAAAACACGGACGAACCTTGAAAACATCATGTTAAGTGAGAGGCCCGACACAAAAGGCCACATATTTTACAATTCCATTTGTATGAGATGTCAAGAATAGGCATCTACAGCATCTGCCAGGAGCTCAGGGGAAGGCAAAGTGCAGAGTGATGGCTAATGGGTCTAGGGTTTCTTCTGGGTGCGGCGAAAACGTTCTGGAATTAGGGAGTGTTGATGATCACACGACTCTGGAAATAATACTAAAAATCACTAAACTGTACGCTTTAAATAAGAGACTCGTATGGTTTGTAAATGCCTCAGCAGAGCTCTTACTTTCAAAAAGAGTCTGAGGTTTTACTCACAACAGCTTGAGAAGCAGTAAGTGTGATTTTTGCCAGGCTTCTTCTCGGGGACTACACCCATGTGCCAGCGCCATGTGCTAAGCGCTCAGTGGGACGGCCTACAGACCGCTCCAGGTCCCGGTGTGCCCAGGGGAACCTCACAATCTGGGTTTGCGGCCCAATGCAGGGCGGTAAGCAGGAGACAATACATGGCAAAAGCCATTTTTACAAGTGTGTAAGTAAGATCCAGAAGATCCTGATTCACTAAATAGGGTGGGGAGGGGACACCTGATGAATCTGAGTTTTTAACAGGGTTAAGGGTTCCCTGATCAGGAAAAGTCTGGGAACCACTAAAAATGTAACAAAGTAACACTTTATTCCAGGACCTCAGAAAGGGACCAACTCAGAAGTTTATTGTTAAGGCGAGGCCTCCAGGGGCCAGAACAGAAGCCTGGAGCCCTGCTCGAGATGCTCCAAGCACCTCCCATCCTCGTCCTGGGATTCCCTCTCTCCTCCCAGGCGCTCAAAGCCTTTGGCAAAGACAACGCAATCTTAGCGCCCAGCAGCGTCAAGCTCCCATAGGCCTTGCTGGGCAGGCCGCACTTCTTTTGATTCCAGAAATGTTAGTCCAGCGCCCGGGCGATTGGCAGGGAGCGGGAACTCGAACCCAGGAATCCCAACGCCCACAGATTCTCACCTCCAGCTCCAACAAAGGTCTCTTTGTCGGGTTTGGGTGTCTCCCGGAGGGCATACTTCCCTCCCAGGGCTGGGGAGAGAGGAGGCGAGGGCGGTGTGCGGAATGGAATCCACGCATTCTCTGGTCTCCAGGTTGCCCAATCGCACCGCCCGAGGGGAGGGACGGGCAGCCTTTCCCTGGTCTTGGCGGCCAGGAGGGAGGTGGGCCCCGCCCACCAGGCCTCACAGCTCCCTTGCATCCAAGGCCTGACCCACAGGCCTCCCGAGCCTGCATCCTGCCGGGGCGACAGGGCTCCAAGGAACAACGGGGCTCTTGTTCAGACACGCTTTTCAGCCGGTGAGGTTACCCTCTAGAAATACTTCTAAATAAATACACAGACCATCCCATCCTGAGGTCTGCCTGCAGCCCCGCTTTCGGCACAATGCCAGCCTCCGCGGCCCTGCCAACCACCTCTGTCGCGTGACTCGCTCCACCCTCATGGTGAGGTGTCCTCGGGAATCAGAGGCAGCATCCGTAGGCTTCCAAGCACGGGGCCAGGAAGCAGAGAGCCAGAGGCCAGGTGACTGCAGCAAGCCTCTCCTCTTAACAAGCACAAAGGGGAAGTTGGCTGTGGCAGAACAGCCTGACCAGGGGCCTTCACCAGGAGAATGGCCTCCCGCCTCTGCTCCAGATTTAATTCAGCCGTGGCTGGGTGACGGGAACCACCCAGCCATCCCTCCAGGGGTATGGCAATGGGGAAGACTCGCCCTGTGGTTCCTCTTACCCTGGAGGAGGCGTTTCCTGCCTTCTGAACCATCTAGGAGCCTGAGTTACATCCTCACACTGCATACAAGATGTGTACCCCACTAGCAAGATCTCTGTAGCACTTCCCAGAGAGGAAAAGTGAGTCCCCACTGGGGGCTCAGATTAGCCAAGGTGGCCACAGCTCTGGGATCCCCAATTTGGCACGCACTCTCTACCTGGCAGGAAGGAATCCAGAACCTGAGCGTTCCTGAGGAAGGCCACAGAGCTCACCTTGAAGAGAAAGGCAGCTTTGAGCTATAAAAATACGAGATTCAGACCCTGGACCAAAAGCCAGTGAACAGTCTCAAATTTAAAGCCTATCTAAAAAACACCGTTTTCCCCCAGAGGGCTTCCGTCAAACTTTGTCCCCTTTGGTGCTTGAAACTATCCACTGAGACGAGTAAGGACTATTATTCCCGTTTTAGAGGTGATTTTGGAACAGACCTGGACACAGAAAAGAAGCGTAGGAGGCTGACAAGTTCATTTTTCACATCCTTTCAGATCCTGAGTGTGCACCCGCCCCAAAATTTAAGGGATGGGGATGTATGGCAGGGAAAAGGTGGGGGAAAGTAAGTTTTACAAACCTGAGCTGCACTGACATTTGATGGATTTAATTAAAAGGTACCCTTTCAAGCAACAGGAAAAAAAATAATAATAAATCCACGTCTCATCTGAGTTACACCCTGGGGATCCGCAGGATAACCACTAATAAAACGCTCCCGTCCCCCATCACTATGTGGGTGACTCCATCCATAACCATCTGTGAGCCGTGTGCAGGAGTCTTGAGAGACAGGCAATTGTCTTTATATTATTAACAGTAATAGGAGCACACTACCAGGAATAATCATTTCTGCATCATGCCAACCTGAACCTTCATTTCACTGCATGAGCTGCTGGGCATCAAAGCCAACAAATTCGCAGAAATGCTCAGGGAAGGAAGGAGGGGGAAGAGAAAAGAGCCCAGCCTTCTGCCCACCGCCATCCCCCACCCCATCCATTAGAAAACATATCCCTAAATAAATAATGAGAGCGCCCAATCTGCAAAATATCCCACAGCACCAGGTGAGCAGAAACCGCCCCCCCCCCCCCCCGCCAACCATCATCTCAAAACAATTTTAAACCTCAACCTCACCGATTCGTCTACCCCACCTTGGTTCAAATTAAACGAAATGCTATCATGCTGCTGTGTTTTAAAACACTGTCCGAGAAGGTAGAAAAGGTTACCCACAGCAAGCAAGGAGTTCTGTCTTCACCATAGCAACGCGCCTATTTATAATATGGTCTACCTGCATCAAAGGCTTGCACAAGACACTCAAGGCAAGACCAGTGCTACATCCAAGCCCGAAGACGAAGCCGGAAACTCTCGTGAGCACGGCAATGAAACACTTCCAATTACATTACATGCCACGATTATTAGCATTGACTATCAGATTTTTTTTTCTTTCTATTCCAGTAAGAGTAAAGAGGAATATGAATCAAGGCAGTTCCGAGGACAGAGGAAGCCAGCATGCCACTTTCTAAAAGTGCTGTGGCTATTTTTTTTTTTTTTTTTTTTAATGGTTAACCCCAGAGGCAGGGACAGGAAGGAAAGGTTTCGAAGGAGAGCCACACGTTATGACGTTCCTGAATCCTCCCCGGTGTCAGGTGTGCGGCCTGATAAGGCACCCTTACCGGTTCGTAAGCAAGGCCTCAGTCATTCGTGCCAGGCAGAAATTCCAGAGCGGCCCAGATCCACACACATGCTGGACCTGGACCGTGGAAGGAAAAACACGTTTTCCTTTCGGAGGGAGGCACAGGCACCCACATCCAATTACTCATTGCAAAAGGATTCTGATTGGCCAACAAAGGCCAGGTTAGAATTTTCAAAGAGAAACCCAACTAGATTCCCCACAGCAACCTCCCTGTTTCCATGTCAATACAGAACCTTAGAGCATGACAGGGCCCTAGCATCAGGCAAAGCCCAGACTCAAACCCCAGAGCAGCCACTGACCAGCCACACACCCTTGGGCAAGTTCCCTAACTTTCTTCAGTTTCCTCAGCTGTATAATGGGGATGGTACAGAAAGTTGCTGTGACCTTGAAGTTTACAAATCTATAGAATGTTCTAGAAAGTGGCACATAGCGAGAGCTCAACAAACACCTATTCTTTTTTCTTTTGCTACTAGCATCAAGGTCCCTTTCTGGAGCAACAATGCTAGAAATCAAAGCATTAAGTCCCCACACTCACGAGACAAGAGACCCACACGAGTACCTTAAAAATGAAAAATGAGGTATTCCCCATCCTTAACACACACTCCATGGAATGATGCCAGCCCTGTTCCATAGCTAGAACAACTGAGGCTAGACTCACGTTTGCATCAGTGATAACACTAAGGGTCAAAGCTAGTGGACCAGGAGTAAGCTGAGAGTCGTAGGGGGTGAGGAGCCTACAGGAACCATTGATGGAAGGCAGACATAGAGTGACCCACCACATTTTCATTCAGTCAAATGGAAGACAAAAAGCATCCCTTGGACCAAGGTGAGTGGCACATAGGACAGAGGGACTCACAGTTCTGGACACCCTCCAATGCTCCGTATTTTCTTTTCCCAATAGCCTGTCCATTCCTACAGGCCAGGGACTATGTCACTGAACCTAGGCACCCAGAGCAAGGGACACATTACAGACCCTAAATAAATATTTGTTTCTGTGTAATGCTTTTGGAGGGGGAAAAAATTCACTTCAGCTTCCTGGTATTTCCCTTAAAGTGATTTTTCATAAAAAAACAAAAACAAAAGGTATAGTATCGTTTCATTTCATTATCGCAACAATCCTTTGAAGGAGATATTTTGATTCTGCCCGTTTTACAGACAAGCAAACTGAGGATTAGGGAAGCACTTGCTCAAGCTCACACAAAGTCACAAAGTAGCAGAGCCAGGATTCAAAGGTAGGTCTGACTCTAGAATCAAGCTCTTAACCATTTCCTTATTCTTGATATTTCTCTTGATCGATCATGTACATCTAGCAGAGTTCTTAGCGACGAGTAGATACTCAGTATTTTTTAAGTAGAAACACAAAAGAAGTGGACAATTCAGGTTGTAGCTTCTAGTGCTCACAAAAACCCTAGATCAACCATAGCTGACAATGCTTCACCTTAGCTTTGCAAACTACATAATTCACGTAGAAATGGAAAAAGAATCTAGCACATGTCTTCACCCACCAATCTCTGCAAGAAAACGCCTGGGAGCAAAACCAGTGACGGGAAATGGGTTGGACCTGAAATGCTGAGGTCCAGGTATTAAATTATGCTGCACTTGAAACTTCCAAACCAGAGATCCAGCATCACCAAAGAGAAGGGAACAGGAGGTCAGGGCAGCACCCACCCGGGCAGAGTTCTCGACCATGCCAGTTCTCAAAATCTTCCCAGGGAGGTGTGGAGGCCTCAAGAAAGGGAGGTACGAAGAAAAATGCTCAGATACATCCTCTTAACCACAGCCCGAGCATTTCTCCACCAGAGAGAAACACCAAGTACAACACCAGTGACTTCTAAGTGTGCAGGCCGATTATAGCTTTACTTTCAAAAGAGCTTTGATTGATCTTTTTTGATAGACCTGAAATAAATTAAACTAGATTGACTCACTTGAGAATGGACTCTAATCCCTTAGTCAGATCCCGGAGAACTCAAACCAAACCAGCTGTTAATTTAGGCTTTATAAGATAAAGCATGAGAAATCCAAGTTGATGTACCCCAGAGCAAAGCTTACATCATCTCTGTAAGCAATCAACTTACTGCTTCTTTTAGGAACTAATCAGTTCTTGGGTAAGTGGGTGCCAAGCCTGTACTCTCAGAGCGAAACTAGCTCAGAGAAAGGAAGAAAGGCGAGAGAAGGAAGAGAGGACCCGAGAAACACTGACTCACTCCTCAAGCAAGCTCAGAAGCGGCCCAAGACATTTCCAGTTTGCTTTCTGCAACTCATCTGTCTTGTGCTCCAGAACTGCAATGGCTTGACCAGAGTCTAACCACCAAGTGAGAGGAAGCACCCAATACTCTTCATATTTCTTTGCAAAAAGAGGGGGAGCAGAATTACCCCGAAAATATTCCCCACTACTTTTTTATTCCCTCATCTTTGAAGATCACACTGTCCCCTTTATCTCTGCTTTCTGGGTGCCTTTGATTTGAATATAGGAAACTCAAGGCTTTCAAGTGGCAACTGCCCATGGCACTAATGGAGTTAACAAGCACTACACACACACACACACACACACACACACCCCTACAGGCTTCTTCCCAAGCTAAACTCTGCTCACTCACAGGCAGCCCTCCCAACTTTCACTAGCATTTTTTGGAAAGGGATTCAGGTCTTCATCCCAAATGAAGGTGGGCATTCACCTCTGGGGAACTCCACCCAATGCCTCACCCCAGGAGGTTCCAGCACAGTGCCTTTCCTTCTGGGGGGAAAGAAAAAAAAAAAAAGGCTGCCAGCCTCTTGCTCCTAAACAATGATGTTTCATAGATCACTCTGTTTACCGAACATAAGGGGATCAAGAATTGAAATCCAATTTAAGGAATTATGGTGCCTTCAGACTGTTTTTCCTCAACGATGAAAAAAGACAGGCATGTTGTTTCTGGAATTAGGCCAGAAGAAACTGATCCTTGTAGTAATACAAGAAAAAAAGAAATCAATGCGTGTGTTTATACATGGGCTGGGGGGAGGGGACGGCTAAAATAGGAGTTAAAATCCGAGTAGCAACAAACTCGTTTCCTTCCATGGAAGGATCCCGAAGTTTATTTTAGTTTTATTTTTGATATCAGACAAGTAGAATATGATTCATCTCTTATCGTTTCTGAGAGGAAGAAATTTAACCAGAGAAGATAAAACCAAAACCAACCGCCAAGTCTGTCCACTTGCCTTCCACTAGTAGCGAAAGGGACCCAGTGCCCAGCAACAGTCTGAAGCTGCTAAGATTACAGACGTCCTTCCCCTTTAAATACAAGTACCCACTGCAGCTCGGTACCCGGTGCTCGCCATTGTGTTATTAATCCTCTGAGATTGGTTGTATCCCCATTTTACAGATAAAACTGAGACTTCGGGAGGTTAAGTAAGTGGCCGAGGTCCCACATACAATAAAAGGGTGTGACTTGAGAGCTCAGGTATGTCTAACACCAGTGTCAGGGCTCCCATCCATCATCCCTGAACGCCTCCAGGTCACGGCATAAACTTTTCACTCCAGATAAAACAGCACTTTTGTGGCTTCTAATGGGTCTCACCACCGCGTATGTCCCGTGGAGGTATTTCAGGGATGGACAAACTGAGACGCAGAGAGGGTACGTTACCTACAAGCAGGTAACTGAGTGAATGACCTAGCAGTGTTCCCAACTCCTGGGGCCCTAACAGTAATTATTACGCTTCCTCCTCAACCTTAATTAATTCTTTCCCACTGCCATACCCAAAGTCCTCCCACCAAATGCTGCCTCGGGGAGATAGTTTGGCTGGTGGTGCTAATTTTGATGGGGGGGGAAGGGGGAGGACTAAAAGGGGGGCAAAACTATTAGATAAAGTAAATTAAGATGTTTCTAATAGGTGTGGAATAAATCGTCACTTTAAGGAACTAACCAATTAAAAAGCTACAGCACTGCTCTTGCCAAAAGCTATGCCATCAGCCAGAATGCCAGTGACAAACTGCAGTGGAGAGGAGGGAAATGCTAACACCTGCCGCAGCCTAAGGCCACTACAAAGCTACAAAGGTCTGGCCAATGCCAACAAAAATACCAACGCTTTCTGATCAACCAAGATGGCTAAAATACAAGTCCTCTTTTTCAAGGAGGGAGGGGATGTCGTCGTACCTGCTCATTGTTTTACACCTCCCAAAGCCAAAGAGGGGAGTGATGATAAAAGAAGTCCATTGACGAGGGGCACCTGGGTGGCTTGGTGGGTTAAGCGTCAGACTTTGGTTCAGGTCATGATCTCGCAGTTGTGGGTTCAAGCCCCGCGCTGGGCTCTGTGCGGACAGCTCGGAGCCTGGCACCTGCTTCAGATTCTATGTCTCCCTCACTCTGTCCCTCCCCTGCTCATGCCATGTCTCTCTCTCTCTCTCTCAAAACTATGTAGGGGCACCTGGGTGGCTCTGTCGGTTGAGAGTCCGATTTCAGCTCAGGTCATGATCTCACAGTTCCTGGGTTCAAGCCCCGCCCGCATCAGGCTCTGTGCTGACGGCTCAGAGCCTGGCGCCTGCTTTGAATTCTGTCTCAGTCTCTCTCAGTCCCTCCCCTATGTGCGCGTGCGTGTGTGTGTGTGTGTATGTGTGTGTGTCTCAAATATAAATAAACATTTAAAAATTTTTAAAATAAACACACATTAAAAACAAAGTCCACTGACAAAAACTGTTTTCTGATTCCACCCCTTTGCATGTTACCTTCAGAGAAACTCAAGAGAGATGGCGATACAAACGGCCCAACTCCAAGCACCGTGTTTTAATTCATCCTCCTGCAAATGAAGGAGGTCTGAATTGCACCTTCTGGAACCAGGAGGTGATAAAGACCCTAGGGATGCTGTCAAGTCACCTGGGAAAATCAATGTCATTTCTTAACCACCACGGAGAACAAATCATTGCGCACAAACTCCTTGCGGCAACGCAGTTCTCCAAGTTGAAGTGCGAAGTGGCCTGAGCTGGCTGTCCACTCACGGATCTGATTCCCTGCCCAGGAGAGCCCCACGGGAAGGCCCGGCGAGCAGACCTGAGTGATGGGCACAGACACGAATGCAAAGACCTGGCCCTTCCTCCCACGGGTGCTGCTTTCCTGGGGCAGTAAGCTTCCAATCACAGGTTCCCCAGGTCTCTTGGCCCTAGGAACCCGCTAGCTGCTTGTCTTTGAGGCAAATTGGAGGAGGAGGGGGCTGTTACACGCTTATTACAAATTCAGACAAACAATAGCCTGGCCACAGCAGCCCGCGGACACTCCCTCATAAAGAAAAAAGTAAGTGTTATTAGGTCGGCAAGCCAGAAGCCAGCCCTCTGCCTTTCAAACACCAAAAAGGACACCTTTTAAATCTATTTTTTTTAATGAAGTTCTAAGCAATAGAAATTCGACCAAAGAAGAGAGCAGACATTACAGCTAAAAGGCCACAAATTCCTGTCTTGCTGTCACTAATTTCATGCCCATCAGAAGCTGAATAATTCGGAGCCCGGTCACCCCCATAGGTTTTTTGTCTGTCCTCCCCAGGGAGATAAATTATGTCACAACGAACTCTCTCCCCCAACGCTCTTCAAAAAGTACCCTGGCCTCTTGATTCGGCCCGCTCCCTGACAGAAGAAACCAGATTACTTTGGGGGGAAGGGAAGACGGGAAAGAAAAGCAGGGAAAGATATATGCCACTTGGCCACTTGGCAGGAGTGGCATAATGGTGTTGTCAGGGTGACCGACTGTCCCCGCTTGCCTGGGGTGGACAGGCTTCCTGGGACAACCTGTTGGTAACAGGTATAACACCATTAAGCCTTCCTCCCACGACAGCCACTGAGCTAACCCTAACCCTCTCTCATGTAACCTCACAATAACCCGCCCAGCAGGCAAATCCCATTATTAAGCCCATTTTTCACAGATGGGAAAACGGAGGCACAGAGTAATTAAGTAATTTGCCCAATTTAAACTTTCCAGCGTTATGTAAAAGGAAAAAAAAAAAAGTGATGGAACTCAGATACTGGAATAAGGAGAAGTTCAGACTTTACGGGGAAATTCTGACCTGGAAAGCAGTTAATGAGGAAAAAAAACACTTCCTGCCAAAGGAGATGAGAGGAGAGCAGGGGAATCAGGGGAAATACACAGAACAGGAAGATCAATCACAAGTTGGTCTAGATGTTTCCAAAATAGTCCTTAGAGGCATTATGTAAGTAACACAGAAAGAGAGAGAAGAAACCCCAGGTGGGGGAGCGTGTGACAGCTGAGGATCCAGGACAAGAACGATGACAATGGCTCTGCGGCAACTTGCCAGGGATCCCGGGCCCCACGAGAGCCCGACAATCTCCACGCCCTCTGGGAAGGCCATGCCCGGGGCTCCCCCCCTCCTCACACTTCATGGGCCAGGAGCCCTGGCCACTCTTGGCTCCCCAGCAGCCAGACTCTTGAGCTGAGGTGGCAAATGGAAACCGCAAACCATGAACCAAAGCAGAAGTCAGACCCAGAGATAAAAATCCAGTCACACGGAAAAAAAGAAATGATAACAGAACCACTGAGGCCGAAATCAAAACCGTAGCTGCTTTGCATGTGGCACGGGGTTTGTGTGTGCGCTTTGTCTGTGTCAGACCTTCGGTTCCCACCACACACAACTCGCCGTGGGGCTCCTTTCGCTACGAGGCAAACCGGGAGCCTGTGGAGGATCGTCTTGCAAGACGTCTTGGCCAAAAACCCAAGAAGGCTGGAAGGAGGAAACCCCAAGCAAACCTCAATTTATTGCTCTTACATATCAGTCCGGGACGCCCGGGGCGCCCAACCCAATCTACAGAAACTGACTTGGTGCTTTTCCTAAACTACCCTAACGTCAGGAGTAACACGTTTGTTGGGGGGGACGATAAGGATATCAACATTTATTTTCTGATGGAGATAAACTGGCAAATTGAACCCAACTGCAAAGTGACCTAAGCAAATCATAGCTTCTTCTTTTTTTTTTTTTTTTTTTGACTTTGTTTTTTTGGGGACAGGGGGAGGCAGACGTGGGAGAAGGTTCCTCTCCCAAGGAAAGAGGCCTACCACATTATTGAAGCCTTTTCCTCACCGGAGAATTCAAGCCCTGAGTGCCAATTCTTCAGAAACAAATGGCTTCACAAAGCACGTCCTCTATGGGGAGAGGCTGGTCCTCTGCTCTCACTCACCATGACGAAAATGTGACAAGAGTGACAAGTTTTTGAAAAAAAACACAAAACCAAATAGGGTGCATAAAGCACGCTGGGAGTTTGATAAACACGTCTTCTAGTTTAGAAGCATTTCCAAACCTTCCTCTAGATTCTATTTCAAGAAAAATGTCTGCAGGGGCGCCTGGGTGGCTCAGTTGGTTACACGTCCGAGATCAGCTCGGGTCAAGATCTCATGGCTGGGGAGTTCGAGCCCCGTGTCGGACTCCACGTTGACAGTATGCCAGCCTGGGATCCTCTCCCTCTCTCTGGCCCTCCTCCACTCTCTCTCCCTTCCTCTCTCTCTCTCTCTCAAAATGAGTAAATAAACTTTAAAGCACTTACCAAACCATATATATAAAAAAAAGAAGAAAAAAATGTCTGTATACCCTGGGTCAATGAGTGTTTTAGAATTAACAGGGAAACTCTTGGCTTCTTCGGCAATGATTAAGAAATAAAAGCTGATTGCAGAATAAGCAAATGAAAACCAGGGGGAGCGGAAAGGGGAGGTTTGATTTTGATTTTTAATTTTTTTTTAATGTTTATTTATTTTTTTTTTATTTTATTTTATTTTATTTTATTTTTTTCTGTTTTTACTTTTATTTGCATGTATTTCATGCAGAATTTACTCCCGGGCCATAAGTTTTTGTTTCTTCAGTTTCTTCTGGGATATCTTTTTCTTCTGTGCAACCTCCTCTTCTGGTTTAGGAACAATCTGCTCTTTTTCAGTAAGGATCATCTCAATGTGGCAGGGAGAGCTCATGTATGGATTAATCCGACCATGAGCCCTGTAAGTTCTACGCCGCATTTTGGGGGCTTTGTGCACCTGGATGTGCTCAATGACCAGAGAATCTACATCTAAACCCTTAAGTTCAGCATTACTCTCTGCATTTTTAAGCATGTGCAGTAAAAATTCGGCACTCTTTTTGGGCCACCGACCCTGTGTCCAGCCCCACTGTTTGGCCTGGGCACACCTACCAACTCCACCATTGTAGCGTCGGAATGGCACACATTGCTTCTGCAAAGTGACATCTTTCAGATACTTGGTGGCTTTTCGGATATGCATACCCTTGATGGCCTGGGCAGTTTCCCGTGTGTTCTTAAAGTGAACACGAAGATTTGAACCTCTTGATTTGCATGATTTTGTCGGGTTTTCCGGGTCAAGTGAATAGCGAACCATTTTCAGAGATCACCTCAGGCCGCTTACGGGAAGAGCAATGTTTATTTATTTTTTGAGAGAGAGAGAGAGCGCGCGCGCAGGGGAGGGGCAGAGAGAGAGAGGGAGACACAGAATCCCAAGCAGGCTCCAGGCTCTGAGCTGTCAGCACAGAGCCCCATGTGGGGCTCGAACCCACAAGCTGTGAGATCGTGACCTGAGCCGACGTCAGATGCTCAACTGACTGAGCCACCCAGACGCCCCTGGTTTTGATTTTTAAGGATAAGAATCAAGTTCAGAGCTTTGTGAATCCTGAAACACTTCTGAATTGAGTCTTACAGATTCCATACATTAATAAAGCCCAATTCTACAGAAAATCATTTATTTTAAGCTAAAGTGTTGACATTAGCTCACTATTTGATTTTACTGTTTGATTTAGGTCTTTTGCTGTATATTTATGACCTCTTAGGAGCTAATCAAAAGGACAAAAATTCCTCTCTGTGCACGTTTCTTGCAAGATTTCGGCTCTGCTATAATACCAGAACGTAACAAGTGCGTCAAGAAAGCAGCCCTCCAGGGCCCTGAAAAGATTCATCTCTACGTCATTCTACCCACAAAGTGGATGCTTTCTTTTCCTTTGCGGTCTATCTCCAGAAATCCCCTTATCCACTGCCTGCTCAATTCACGTGGTCTATACCCCACCCTCAGGAGTACCTGTGACAATTGCTTTCAAGCCAACTCAAACAGAGCCCCCAGAAAACTCACAGAGTGCCAGAGACGCTCCTTTCAGAGCAAAGACCTTCAAATTCAGAATCACATCTCAATGTTTCCTCGAAGTTCCAACTTAATACGTGACTTCCTTGTTCTGAATTGGAGGTCGACCATCAGGCAGGTCAAACTGAGGGCAAAATGCGCCGGTGGGTTTTGGTGGCAACAGTAGACTCAATTATCCCAAAACGCTGTTTAACTAGATTCTACTGGTAAACGAGATCGGAATATTCAGATTCTCAGAATTCAGTGTTGAACCATTACTGTAAAGCCTTAATTTTTTATTATCATCCCCTTATTGATTTTTCAACTGAGCTGAAAGGTGGAGACCGCCAGGAAGTAAAATCCTAACAGGTCTGCCTCTAGGAGAAAAGATTTGCCCGGAATGGACACAAACCTTACACCACAACCCCATACGATGAACTGCACCCCCCAATTACAGGAACAAAAAACTCAGGGCTTTAACCTCCATTTACACCCAGCGTTCCCAATGGTTAGATTTACGGGCACTGGGGGCGAAAGTGCATAACCATGAATTTCTTGGCGGTTCACTGCCGACTTCCTCGTGCACTCCAGCCTTTCAACAAGCCAAGTCTCCAAGTCCAGTCCAGTCCACAAAAGGAAAGAAAGAAGAAAATGCGCAAACCGAAAAGAAAAGAACCATGCGAGACAACCCATTAAGGGGCTTTATCAGCTCTTTCCGAAATAAAAGGAAGTTCAAGTCTTCCAAAAACATCCTCGGGGAAAGCCAACAATCTAGAAGCCACAGTAAAAAGTAAAATCATAAATTTTCACATTAAATCACAAAATTCCTGGGAATGCAAACTCCTGGGTAAAACTGGGAGACTAAGGTCATTACACATCCTGAGGAGTTTAAGGTGTGGGAAATACCAGTATTTAGCCCTGAAAGTTAATTCTCTGAAGTTCAATGTTTCTATTCACCTCATCAATATATATAAACCACCTACTACATGAAAAGCGGGGTCACCACTCACTAGCCATTAAAAAAAAAAAATTTAGATAGACCAAGCCTTCCAAATTCTCTTCCAAATATGCATAATATATGTATTTCAGAATAATAATCCCCTCTTAACTGCTTTCCGATAGAGAACTAAATACCCCCCCAAGATTATCAATTTAAATGTCACTTTCCCTCTTCTCTCTCTCTCTTTTCAGTCATCATTAGGCAAAAATAAAAAGCATTTCCTCGGCCTCCTTGGGAGGAGGCTTGGAAAAACCCAGAAGCGTACCCGGGAAGGAAACACAGAAGAGGAACCTCAAATTTCCTTTCTATTTTGGACTGTCAATAGCATTTAGGGAAAACACCTCCTTCATTTCTGCTTCATATGTTTTCCTTATTGGTTCATTTGCACAGTGCGGCTCTCCTAGCAGCACTCAGTACATCGTTTTGTCATTTCTGCCTCTCCCCGCCATTAGTGCAGGCTGCTGAGACGACACCCCAGCTGCCTCCCCAGAGCGGCCGCCAGCCCAGGCGCATCCCTTACCCCCAGGTGGTCCCCCCTTTGACTAATGTTCACCAACACTCATACATCATTCCCAAATTGGTCCAAATGAATTAAACACAGCTCTGCTTAACATTACGAGATTTAAATGGATTTTCTCTCTACAGGTCTGCCCCATAATTGGGTTTATCCATCTTGTTGAAGTACAGTTTACACTTGCTAACATCACGCCAATTCAAGCTACATTTTCTGCTCCAGTGGCAGGAGCAAGGCAGATTTGTCATCGGATCATAACAGGTAATTCAAACAACAATTAGTTTGATGACGGCCCGTATGTCAATGTCTGCTCCCCAGCAGCCGGGCTCACACCCGATGTGCTCTGTTCCTCAAGATGAATTGTCTTCACAATTCTTCAATTTCAATCGTCAACAATGCTTACCGAATCAACTTAGAAACTATTGACACAAGGCTCCCTTCCCTACAGGGCAGTCTCACCAAAGCCCGGGCGAAAAGAATCCCCCCAGGCCCTCTAGGCTACCGGCGCGAACACATCCATTTTCAAGGGCTGGACAATTTCTGATTTTCAACCACCGAAGCTGTTTATTCTGGTGCCTCACCTCCTCCTCAAAATTCTGGGAGGCACAAGGTTTGGGAACAAAAAGGGATGAATTTGCTTGTGTCGATTCATCCACCCACAGGTAGGAAAACACTCGTCTAGGTTTCTGAAGTTGCCTGCAGGAATTAATGACAGTTGCCATAGCCTGAGAAAAATGGTATGATCCAATGGGAAAAAACTACTTGTCCTTTAAGGGGGAAAAAAAAAAATGCTAATATTGCTTTTATTTTTTTAAAATTTTTTTTTAATCTTTATTTATTTTTGAGAGAGTGAGAGAGAGACAGAGTGAGAGCAGGGGAGGGGCAGAGACAGAGGGAGACACAGATCCGAAGCAGGCTCCAGGCTCTGAGCTGTCAGCACAGAGCCCGACGTGGGGCTCGAACCCACGAACCATGAGATCATGACCTGAGCCCAAGTCGGACACTTAACCGAATAAGGCACCCTGGCGCCCCTAATATTGCTTTTAAAAACCAACTAACTTCCAAGCATTTTGAAACTCAGAAGACAATCATAAAAATGTTTTATGTATTTACATATACTTATACTTTACGTAATTTATATTATATGACATACCATATATTACATACATTCAAATATAGAACAGTCCAACTGTGGTTAACCATGGTTTGAGTGATGCCATAGTCGTTAACACAGGATGCAAATTCATGCAATGAAAGATGGCTGAGGTCAGGCTACGAGATACCAGAGAAAGTCAACAAAGGGGTTGAAGGTCTATCTCAAATTGTCTCATTGAGTACAAAAGATAGTAAATACTGATATCATGTATATATGCACTATATAAGATATGTATTATTAATCATGATATACATAATTGCCCATCATGTTTTGCAGGGACTGTTAAGAGAAAAATGTTAAACCCCGCCTCTAATACACAGCCACCCAACCCACTTACGTCTGTTCCCCTTCTGCCCTCGGTGTGCATTATTTAAACCCACTCACACCCCAGGTTGTACGCCTACAATGTCCCACACGTTCCTGCAGGATGCTCTAGGGATACAAAGATGAGGAAGGCACAATCTCCGAAGGGCTTCCATTCTAGTCAGATGTTACAAGGACCAAGCAGAATTTTTAAGTGACATAAGAGAAACGCAAACGGCAAACAACAGGAGTCATAAATCTTTGTTACCCAGCAAAGATAGTCCAGGTTATCAAATTTATCATGTGTGACGTTTCTGACAGGAAGTAAAAAACACACAATGCATGTCGGTAGAAGACTCCTTCTAAATCTGCAAACAGGTACCTCACGCAGTTCTCAGTGGTGAACAGAAACTCGCATTTACCGAGCACTCATCTACCCGCCATTCTGGCCCACTTCTTACCTGCCTTGTATCTCTGTTCATCTCCCAACAACCTTCTGCCAACAGGTACTACCGTTTATCCCCACTGCATGGGTCAGGAAACTGAGGCTTGGCCGACCGCCCCCCAAACCCAGGTTGTGGGACTCCAGAAGCAGGAGCTGAACCTGCCCACCTCCTCTGGTACCTAGTCCCTTTCAAATGCAGAGGTACTGCTACCAAAACCTCGAGGGTTCCCAGCGGGGTGGGGAGGGGGGAATCTGGGCCCCCAGGGGACATGTGGCAAGGCCTAGAGACATGTTTGTTAGGTGCTAGTGGTTTGAAGACATTAGAGGTCAGGGATGATGCTAAACACACACCATGCAACACAGGACAGTCCCCGGTGAGACAAAAATTTTCCAGCCCGAGTAGTCAATGGTGGTGCAGCTGAGAGACGCCACACTAAGCCATCCCATCTCATTCACCCCCTCTACCCGCCAAAGACACACCCATTCCCAGTCCATGCCTAACGGATGGTGAATCTCGTATAACCAAGTGTTTTTCCAGATGCATCCCTTAAAAAACTGAAGTTCTGTGAAAATACTTCAGAGTATGTTTGATTCTAATGTTTCTTTTCAGAACATGTTAGAGACACAGAAACATACATATGCCTGCATTTAAGCTTCATATTTTTAAATTTCGGTGTATTACTCATCACATGTTAAACACACTGCCAGGCACTCAGGGATTTGGGTGGAACCTCCAGGAGTAACGGTCTGCTGCCATATCTGTTTGAGTGAAGACTGTGCTGAGATTTCAAGGTAAACCGTTAAAAAAAAAAATCTGCAACCACTTATCTGCTCCATCAGGACTTGATACAATGGCACCAAACCAAATTCCAGAGACAAATTAAGTGCGAAGCTTGATAAGCCTGTCCACAACCCACTTGGAAATTTCTGTGTTTAGCTAAACAGCCCCATGATTCTCAGGGACTTTGTAAAAAGTAAGAATTATAAAGTACAACCTCTAAAACAGAGTTACTAAGAACATACGACCAGCTGATGGCCACGTATCAGACGTCTACACTACCTGCTGACTGCCACAGATCAGACGTCTACACCACCTGCTATGGCCCCTAAAAGGCACACACATGGCTGATGGAACAGCTGTGTCCATCCTTCCTGGTCGTCCTAAGCCAAGGACCACCAGGCCACCTCTCTGCATCCTTACCAGCCCGCTTACAAAGCACGCAGGCTGGGCCCCAAGTGCCATAATGTGGTGGAGAATGAACACATACAAAGATCTCAACTCCTACAAACACACAGATACCATTAGAACAGATAGCAGTTTTAAAAATGATATAAGTAAAAGTCTTAAAACAAGATTGTTTTCTTTTACCCAGTCAACTGAATACAGTTGCTGTTGGTTTAAACAAGATAGTAACTTCTTGAAAGATAGACATAGAGCCAAGCTGGGCCCCTGGTCTCCCAACTTGGCCCTGTTTCAACCAAATTATGGGAACCAGTCACTTCTCTGCACCTCAGTTTCCTTGCCTTTCCAAACAGACTGCAGGGAGGCTGGCTGGCTCTGTCAGAAGAGCAAGCAACTCTTGATATCAGGGTTGTAAGTGCGAGCCCCACGTTGGGTGTAGAGATTACTTAAAAATAAAATCTTTAAAGGGCGCCTGGGTGGCTCAGTTGGTTGAGCGCCCAACTCTTGATTTCGGCTCAGGTCATGATCCTCGGGTCATGGGATCGAGCCCTGCGTCGGGCTCCGTGCTGAGATTCTCTGTGTTTGAGATTCTCTCTCTCTCCCTCTGCCCCTGTCCCCAACGCGTGCCAGCGCTCTCTGTCAGGTAAAAAAATAAAAATAAAAATCTTTCAAAAAGAGAGAGAGACAGAGACAGAGGCTCTACTTTTGCGCCACCTGACAAGAAAGGCTTGGGGCCTGGCGGCATCAGTAAACCCGAGGAGTGTGTTAGAAATGCAGAATGTCAGGCCCTCCCTGCATCCAAATGTGCGTCTGTCTGACCTGGAAGCCTGAACAGAGCTAGACAGCTTCAGGGTTCCCCTGGCATGCTACAGCAGACCCCCACCTCCTCTCACTGTTCCTAACTCCGGGGACAATGACCATCACTGACTGCCTGTTAATGGAACATTCTCCAAACAGAGTCCTCTCCCATTGAACAGGCATCCTTTAGAACTCTGAGTGTAACCGGCCTCCTCTCCTCCAAGAAAACAGAGTCAAGCTAAACAAAATAAGCAAGCAAACAGAAGCCCTGATGACGGTTTTTCTGTAACAAGACTATATGCACGTTTCACCCAAAAAGTAGGTAAGGGGTACAGATTCCAGGATCCCTAGACCGGAGCTCCTCAACCCTGTGTGCACATTAAAATCACCCGCGAGGGGTGCCTGGGTGGCTCGGTCGGTTGGTCGAGCGTCCGACTCTTGATTTCGGCTCAGGTCATGGTCTCAGGGTTCGAGCCCCGCACGGGGCTCTGTGCTGACAGCTCAGACCCTGGAGCCTGCGTGGGATTCTCTCCCTCTCTCTCTGCCCCTCCCCTGCCAGTGCCCTTTCATCCTCTCTCTCTCAGATAAATGAACTGTAAATAAATGAATCAACCAATCAATGATAAAATCACCTGGGAAGCTTTTTTGGAAGCAGGGATGCCCATACCCCACCCCCTAAAGATGCCAATTCAGGTGCGCCGCAGTGGAGCCCGGGCCTGAGCACCGTTTACGCCGCTCCCCCGGGGGCTGTGTGACGCGCAGCCAGAGATGGGAACCACTGCCCTCGTCCAGCAGTTTTCAATGTGTCATTGCCAGAGAGGAGGCATCGAGATTACCCAAAAACCCATTAAAGCTGCAATGCCTGGGCCCACCCCAGACCCACAGAACCTAACACTCGGGGGGTAGGGCCACAGTCTGCATCTAACGAACCCCCCGGGTGATGCCTGCTCGCGTCTGTGAGACGCTGACCTGGTCCTAATGAGTGGGATCTTTAAGGAGTAGAACCCAGGATTCCGTACTTTTGAGCAGTTCCCGGTTGATCCCTTTGTATACGGCCCGGAGAGCTGGTTGGTGGGCACTGAGTGAGGAAACCCCTGGACCCTTGAGCATTATTTTATGCAGACGGTAGTTAGCATAATGCTGTATAGTATCATCTCTCTCCAGTCTGACTGCCGGGGTTGGAATCCTAATTCCTTGATCATGGGCAAAATATCTCTGGTAGCCGAGTCTCCGTTTCCTCATTTACAAAATGGAGATATAATGATGATAATACGAGTAACTACATCTTTCGGGTTCCCTTCTGTGTTGTTATGAAGAATCAATAAATAATTCATACACAGCACTTAACACCAGACCCAGTGCTTCGGGAGAATTCAATAAGCATAAGCTGCTATTATTATCTGCTGTGGTTACTGCCTTTGACCCCGAAGACCAAGCACTTTACCGTCCAAGCTACTCTTTCATAAACAAAGAAACGCCCCTTCTTGAGGCTTGCAAAAGTATCTGGCTCTCTTCATAGAACCATGGAGAAGGAAAGGCCTCAGAAGCTCAGCGGAACCCACAGGCAAACTCTAGCTTCTCACTCAAAATCAGAAAAAGTTATCCCAACTGAGTACTTGGCCAGCCCTCAAGTACTCAAGTGGGCACTGAGCAGCCAATGAACGATCAACTGATTGACTTCAAAAGACTCTGGGGCAGCAATGCTCAAACTTCAGTAGGCTGAAACTCAGAGCCCTGCTTAAAAATGCAACTCCCAGGTCGCATCTCAAACCTGCTCCATCGGACCAAGGGAAATGGGGTGCTTACAAATCAGGACGTGAGACAGCGCTAGAACTTACGCTCCATGAGAACAAGCTGGTTTTGTCCGTTCTCTCCGCGGATGAAGTCTGCAAGGGCCTGGCACACGCGAGATACGCAATAAATACTTTTGAACGAATGAAGGAACAGTCTGAGGTATGGACTTCAATCAGCCAGTCAGGCAGAAACTCAGCACCGCAGCAAGTGAATGAACCTTCCGAAGGAGCTGACTGGCCAACGAGTCTGGTGAAACGACACGAGTCTCTGTCACGGCCCCATCCACATGCAAACACACACACACACTGCATCCTTTGTGGAAAGGGGACATGAAATCTCCCAGCCAGGTGTGGGTGGTGGGACTGAGGGAAAGTTGAGGAAGTGACTATACCAAGAACGGAAGTTAGCCCAGATCTGCTCCTGAAGCAAGAAAGCAAATCCTCATGAGAACTGAAAAGGGCCACAGAACCTGCGGCACGAGGAGGGGTGGCCCAGAACACAAGAGACCACCGTCAGATACAGGACTTGGGTTGGCCCTTGCCAACATCCCAGCCAAATCCACTGGTACCAACCTCTGGCCATTCTTACCACGGAGGCCAAGGGTCTACCTGGGCAAAGAGATGGACCGCGACTCACAGCATCATTTTAAGACATGGCTGAGACTGAACACCAAGTTCCCATCCGGGAATAAGGGGCCAATACGGCACCAGGACACTCTCCAGTTTCTACCCTTCCCTCCTTGACCTCAGAAAGCACGCAGGCCCTGGAGGAGGGTCCTCGGGGCCTTACTGAGTCACGGCAGATGAGTTCGAAGACCAAAAAGAAGGAACATGCTTTGGTAAAGCTCAGATGGGAACGTGCAAGCCTGAGGACAGAAGGCAAAGTAACAACACTTGAAAGTCTCCACCGCTCAGCTGTGTAAACAAATAAAATGGTCCATTTCTTCTGGAGCCTCTCCTGGTTGTCTTTGCGCACACACACAAGCGTGTGCATACACATACACACACACACACACACACACCACTTCACATCTTAAAAGAAAAACAACCAAGAAAGGTCTACACAGTTTGTTTTTGCTGTGTGTGGAGTTATTTTTTCCTAAATCACATCTGACTTGGTGTGAAAACATCAACCTTTGGCCAAAATACTCTTAAAACAAAGGCTTAATTGGTTCTGAAATAGCCCTTCTGAAAACCAAGGGAAATCTCTTCTGTGGGTCTTGACCTTGATTACAACACTGCTCTTGGGGCTGGAATAATGACGAGTGGGGGAGTCCAGGAAGAGCTGTCTTCAGGGAGGCAACAGGGATGCCTACACATTCATCCACAGTCACCTGCAGGGCGGCTCTCTCGAAGGCACCGGCAGCGTGTGGGTCCACCTCTGCATTCAGCCTGCAAAATCTTCCCAGGTTAAGGAAGACGGTGGGAGGAGTTCCTAGGAACTGGGGCCAAAAGCCAAACTGGCCTCTGAGCACACCTAGCTCATTTTACTGCTCCCCTATGTATATCACTCACACACATACAACCACTGAGCCAGCGCACTTCAGGGGCGACACTTGAAATCCCGTGTTCACATCTCTCTCAAAAGATCAATGCAAAGCTAAACACACGTATTACCCTGTGTCTCTCCAAGGCCACTCTTGGATATGAAGAACAGAAACGGACACACATATTCCTCCAAAAGATGTGGGTGAGAATGTTACTAGGACCTTATTCACAGTAGCAGAAAATGCGAGGCAATCCAAAACTCCAGGAACATAGAAAGGATGTGCACAATGTGTCATAGTCCTACGGAGAATACTGATGGCAATAAAAAAGAGCAAACTAATGCCACATATACAATAACAGGAATAAAACTCAGATATAATGCTGAGTGGAGCCAGACAGGAGACAATCCATTCTGTACAATCCCATCCCTACGAAGCTAAAAACCAGGCAAAACTCGGGGTGCCTGGGTGGCTCAGTCGGTTGAGCATCCGACTTCGGCTCAGGTCATGATCTCGCGGTGAGTTCGAGCCCCGCGTCGGGCTCTGTGCTGACAGCTCAGAGCCTGGAGCCTGCTTTGGATTTTGTGTCTCCCTCTCTCTCTGCCCCTCCCCACTCACGCTGTCTCTCTCTGTCTCAGAAATAAACATTAAAAAAGATTTTTTTAATAACAGGCAAAACTAATCCATGGCGATAGATAAAATTATTCCACGTGAGAACTGGCAGGGGCAGGGTGGGGAGGGTGGAGGGGTGGGGCTAGGGTTTTCAGGGTGGAGGGTTGGAAGCCAGATGACCGGGAGGTGAAGGGCATACGCAAGACATCTGGGGGGTTGGTAATATTCTCTCAGGGGCCAGCAAACCACAGTTTGTGGGCCAAATCCAGCCACTGTCAACTCTTATAAATAAAGTTTTATTGGGACAAGGCCACATCTATTCTTTTAGATACTATTTTTAGCTCCTTTTGCATCACGGTGGCAGAGGTGAGTAGCTGCCACAGAGATTATAGGGCCTGCGAAGACTAAAATATTTACTATTTAGCAACCCTTTACAGAAAGTGTTCCAACTCCATTCTATGTATTGGTCAGGGTGATGGTTTCGTGGATGTTCACATGTGTAAAAGTTGGTCCACCTCTCCACTAAAGACATATTTATCTCATACTTCAATGAAACTTTTTAAAAGTCAGCAGAGCTAAATAACTACATCTTGCTTTTAAAAGGTCTGTTAAGTGTCATTCCAGTTATATCGGCGTTAACCACGTAGGGAGGATACGGCCATTTGTGTGATGCTGGTCTTTTCAACACCGAGAGGGGTCGGGAGGTTGTCAAAAGCGGGGAAGATCCCAACATAGCAACTGATACCATGCCCAAACTTTTTCAAAAGAACACGAGGCGGCTATAGGAATCAGCTGGAGGCCATTCATGTTGACGGTGAACTTGGCCGAGTCCTGAGATTACAGGAGGGCTGGGAAGGGCAAGGGGTATGGATCTCATGGGTTGCAAGGTGTCCCCCTACTTGAGGTTATTTTGGGAACCAGCTCAGGAAAGCAACAAGCTCAGCTCATATTGCAATGCAGGATTTATTAAGGTGAAGCAGTTTTACGTTTCCAGGGAAAGAAAATTCTGCCCCAACAATCACATCCCACTTAAGCCTTGTGCTGGAGAACGCCGCGAAGGGAAAATGTCAGCTGTCCTGCCCCCCAGAGCACCACCATCCTCGTCTCAAACTAAAATTACAGCTAGATGCCATGTGGCTTGGCCTCGTCCTGGTCTAGCAGAGGTTGGGGGAGAATGAACTCTGAAAGCATGCTGGTGCTGGGTCTCTAATAAAATGTCTCTCTGTTTGCCCACATGGGCATCCAGCCTTAGCAAACAGAAGCAGGGGAGAACAATACTACCTGTTCATGGAGGAATGGTAATGGTTTCAGTCCTCCGAACAATGAGGTCTGTAATTTACTCCATCTTCCTCCTGAGAAAGAGCTTCACATGGCCTGCACCGTGCCAGGTGGTTTGGAGAAAGTCAAACTGCTCGGTCTCACAAGGGACGCTTCAGCAACGGGTGTAAAGACACAACAGCTGGTCTGGTCTCGGCTGGTCTCCCAGTGACATGGCCCCAGCCAGCCTTTCCACACCAAGATAGGGATCACTATGCTATTCAACCTCACCGATTCCCACACCCCGGGCAACAGGATTCTCCAGCACTCCACCAGATGTAGTAGGCTTCAGGACATTTGTCTGTTCCTCTATCCATTCATCAAGACCTAGGGTTTGGGCCTGTTCCCTCTCCTAGCCCTGAGACTAAACCAGTTTCAGGGGGCAAGACTCAATATGCCAACATCAAGAAGCAGAAGGCCCAGCAGGAAGTGTGCCAGCAAGAACGAGTGTGGCATCTAGCTAGAGACATCAGTCTGGAAAATACTTGGGGATGGAGGGCGGTAAAACCACCTTCCCCTAAAATACACAGAGAGATCAGATCAGCAGCACACGGCAGGAGCAAACAAAAAATATTTTCCCAATACGCTCCTGTTGCCCTGAAACAAGCACAAAACCGTGAGGGAATCCATCAAATAAATATGTCTGCAGAACCATACTTTTTTCACTGGTGGAAGAATTCACAGTGTCGCTGGGGCCCATGGCTGTCTGAAAGCCTTATCCAGGAAGCTGCAGATTTGAAACGGGCCAGCTACAAAGATGGACTGTGGCTGTAGTTTGGTGAGACCACAGACGGACACACAAGTTATCCGCAGCGGAACAACATAAATTATTTCACCAACCGACATCCACTTCCGGGAAGAGGAGACCCACAACCAGACTTCACCATCACCACAACAGGCTTCAAAAGCCTCTCTCCAGAGGGTTAAACCGGAACACTCCAGAAGTTTCGGCACCATTAGTTACACCATGAGTAACATCCATCCTGGCAGAGCCAGGCAAGGCAGACAGACGAAAATCGTATTAGTCTGCTCTCCCTCCACTACTGCATTCTGCTGGCACCAGTTCAGCTCCGAGTCTATATTAGTCTGTGATCTGTTTAGCCTTTGGATTTAAGAGAATGGAAGCACTACATGAGCAGGAAACCGGACACTCATCAGAAGCTGGGCTCTGTCACCTCTCCCTCCCAGCACTTTTAAGGACATACATCAACAGGTCCAAGAGAAATCAACATTTCAGGACAATCGGGTCGAAAGTGATATTCTTAGCACCCCTTAGCATGATCTGGATGCACCGGAAACAACCCTCTGGCTGTCAGTAGCCCCCTCCCCCTCCCCTCCCCCCACCATTCTTCCAGGTCGGCCACCTCGTTTTGCTCTCAAATGAAGATTCTTCCCTAAGCCAAAAACAATAGCCAAGCTGGGGTCTTGTGTGCCCATTACGCCTGATCAAGAAACACAAAACACAGGCTCCTCTTTCTTTCCATATTCTTTACATCGTTTTGGCAGCATTTCTGCTCTTGTTTCTTTGCTTCCCACCTCCCCGAGTCAATCAACTACCACCAGCACCATCACCACCTTCACCATCGTCACCACCACCACCACCATCATCATCACCAACCATCATCCCCATCATCATCATCACCACTATCACCACCATCATCATCATCATCATCATCATCACCATCTATATCGGGGGAAGGGGCAGAGAATAAAAGACACAAGAGACCTACTTATTGACAATTCAAGCTTCAGGATCTCTTGCATTTTCCTACCTGAATTGCAATCTGGTGTTCAATCGTTTTGTACGCAGAGTAATGTGTGCTCCCGGACTGAAAATGGAGCTGTAGAAAGAAACCAAATCAAAGCGTTCTGCTTATGTCACAAACTACAAGAAAACATCTTAAGCAGTTTATGAATAGCAGACAAACCTTCCTAGATTGAACTGCAGCCTTGGCATTCAATCAAGACCTGTGTATTTTTATTTGTTGCTATGGATAAGATAATCATCATAATCTAAGGTAAAGTTTAAAAAAAAAAAAAGCGTCTATTCAATAAGCGAATGGGGAGGGGGGAGGGGGCCAAGAGTGAGAATCAATGACATGAAAAGGAAAGACGGACGCCCATTAAAACATAAAGGAAGCCAGTGTGCTGAGCAGGACGCTGCAGAAGAATTAACTGTGTGCTGCAAAAAGCCACGAGAATTGCGACACGTAGGTGTGAGGACAGGCAGTGAGAAAGGGTTCTGAGAAGCCACAAGACTGCAACAGGTACAAGACCCCCACTGTTCTGACAACTGGGCGCTTGCTCCTAAACACGATTCTATTTTGGGGAAAACAAATGTGTCAGGCAGAATTCAGGGGCCACCGATGCCTTATGCATTCTTCTGCAATGACTAAGCGATCCGTCCCAGAACGTCCCTATAGCCTGCACTCTAGGAATCCACACTTCCCCATAGAGGGAGCCAACCATTGCCAAAGAGCCACCAAGTTTTCTAAGGACGGCCTGTTCACTGGCCCCTGGGTGAATGCTCGTCCCTGGCTCCCTCAGATTCTCCACAACCGGGTGGGGGGGGACGACGAAGTCTCTCTCTCGGGCCTTCCCCTCTGAAGCCCTACAGAGCCCCCATCAAAGAAGTGGGTGTCCCCAAACAAAAAGGAATATGGAGATGCCTCACCAAACTCTCCTTTCCCCAAATAACACTTGTTAGTAGTGGGATCCTCCCGAGCAGGAAAACAAACACTACCTGATTCATTTTATAAACAATACAACAGTCACTAAAGGATCTCAACAGTATCTGGAAATGCATTTTAATTTGCAACATATGAACGAATGAGGAGGCATTAGTCGGTCCTGGGGAATCGCTGCTCATTCACCTCACAGCAAAAGGCAGCAGGGGCTCGCGCTTCCAAACCACGGCTGTTACTGCTACCAGAACACTTCCATAGTATTAGAACAAAGTGTAACCTAGCTTGCCAGTGAGTTTTAGATCCAATGATTTTGTTCACACAGTTCAGGACTGTTCAAAATCAGTCCGCCCAGGTTTTGCGGCGGGGGGGGGGGGGGGGGGGGGGGGGGGGGGGGGGGGACGGGGGGAGAAAAAAAAAGAAAGGAAAGAAGAAGAAAAATGAAATTCACATAAGAACTTCTGAACCAACACAACACAGAAGTGATCACATTTTTAAAATAGTCTGAATTTATACTGCTCATGAGATAAGGCTGGAAGTCCCCATTTTAGCATCCAATGGGCTCCTCTGAGATCATTGTAACTGCTCCAAAGAAACAATCAAAAACACCGCCTATAAATATTAGGAGACTGCTTGCCCCAAAACATAATACTAATCAAGGTGAAAAGAGGCCACAATAAAAATGAAGCCAGGAATGAATATATATGTAGTCCTTTACCTGTCAAAGCACAGCGATGCACCACACTCCCTAAAACAACTAAAGACGAACACTGAGCAACTGACCGTAAGCCCATCCCCACACAGCCCCCCCCCCCGCCCCACACACACACTCTCTGAAGCAGTTCATCTAAGTGAATTGCAGAAAAAGACAGATGAATTTGCACCCTTTGAGCCCCACGCCCCCGCCCTTCCTATGAAAACTGCCAGCCAGTAAATGGAGATTTGCACTAATTTCTGTGACAATTCCGCATCATTTTAAAACAACTTTTGTGCTAGGGACAGCTTTCTCTGCCAGGTTGGAATGCTTGGCTGGAGAGCAGCTCTTGTCTGAGGGGTGGGGGGTGGGGGGTTCTGCTTCTAAGTCGAGAGGCAACAGTAACAACTCATCCCCCTTTTCAGCAGGGTTTTATTCTCCTCTTTTCCAACTGCCTGATTCAGAGCTTAATGGAAACTTGTCCAAGCTTTTCTTCCCACAAACCCTGTGGAGCCCTAGGCAATCTGTACTCAGGGTAACCACAGGAATCTCAGATTGTCAATTAAAATTGAATGGACACCTGATAACTATATGTCGTGGAAACCAAATTTCATATAATCACAGGCTTGTGAATAAATTAATGAAACTGTGGCTAATCCAAATTCAATTTTCACTTGTCCGGTTCCATTCTTAATCCTTGCGTCCAATCACCACCCAAACAACACAATCCCAGAGAGAACGCTGCAATTAAAAGAGGAAAAATGCAACTGCAAGGTCCTTAAGAACGTAGTTGGACAAAGTTAATTTCACACACACACACACACACACACACACACACACACACCATTTTAACACCCCCAAGCAATGTAACTTCCCTCCTCAGGTGTCCAGACAAACCGAATAACCCGGACCAGCTCATAAATACACACAGCACAAGCTCCAATCAGATCTTTACTCCCAGCCAGTAACCACTGCGTTGGAGAGATATGGAGCTAAACTTCCGCCAGCTACAGTGACACAGACTTACAATTTTCTTGTTGCTCCTTTGGGTTTCCACCCCCTCTTCTACCAAATGCTGTTGTCTTAAACATAACACTTTAAACTGCTTTTTGCCTCCCTGTAAAACACAAAGATGCCTTGTTCCTTATAGTCCAGCTTTTTAAGACAAAGACAAAATACAAGGACCCAGTAAAAACTTGGCTTTCTAGACTGTAACAAGAATTTACTTCTCTCTCTGTAAAAAATCTATTAAGAAAGGAAAGAACAAGAGACGGTGGCCTTTTCTTTTTCGAATCGATGAGGGGAGGTTCAGAGATCCATCGAAGGATCAGCCATCTAAGGCCCATCTGGGTTTAGGAACCTCTACCCCTGGGGCTGCCCTGCTCTTGGTCACCTGCAGCGTCACTTCCTCCGCCAGCAGGTGCAGCTTATACCTTGGGCATGCAGTGCGTCCTCAACATGGTGCCTCCCTGGGGCATCCTGGGGCTTCACCAGCTGAGAACTCCAGGGGACCTTTCCTTCAATTCCTTCCCATGAAACCCTCAACAAAATAAACCTTCCCTTCCTGTGTGCTTGTTTACAATGGCCAAGCCCACCCACCCATGCTAACACCCCCAGATGATCTGGCCCTCACTTGTCCAGAGGAAGAACCATAAAGAGGCGGCTGTGCCCGGCACAGGATTGCACAATTCCCCGGCAATTAAAAAACCAACAATTTACAATTAACTGCTTCCCTTATGATGATCATATCGTGATGGCTCTTGCTTTATTTCTAATCACTACCACTGGCCCTTAATTTGCTGTTTCAGATATACGACATCAGAGACACCCAGAGACGAGAGAAAAAGGAAAACCACGTTTTCATCCACAGACATCTCCTCCTCAAAGGGGACCCTGTGTTGGTTTCTCCCACACTAAGTGAACTTCCAGTGTTCAGAAGACTAATTTCTTATACCTATTCATTCCACTAAATTGGTAAGAGGTAGAGCATTCGTTTTATTGTCACCTGGCTCTCTCTTTTATTAAAACAAACAAACAAAAATCCAATCCAGATTCATTCCCTAAAAAGTTTTGGTTTTGGGGACCTGGGGTCCACCTTCTCCCCTGTAGCCACTACCGTGAGCCAGTGGAAGTTTAATTTCCATGTCATTAACTTAAAAGACAGATATTTTTGGGGCGCCTGGTTGGCTCAGTGGGTTAAGCGTCCAACTTCAACTCAGGTCATGATCTCACGGTTCGTGAGTTCAAGCCCCGCATAGGGCTCTGTGCTGACAGCTCAGAGCCTGGAGCCTGCTTCAGATTCTGTCTCCCTCTCTCTCGGCCCCTCCCCTGCTCACGTTCTGTCTGTCTCTCTCAAAAAGAAATAAACATTACAAAAAAAAAAAAAAGAGAGAGAGAGAGAGAGAATATTTTTGTCGTTAGTAGGTCTAAGGCTTTTTCTTGGGTCATCAGGCACCGTTAGGGACAGAGACAGCAGCCCTGTGCTGCGAACCTCTTACATTTAATGGGAAATACAATCCTGACCAGGACTCTGGGCTACCCTGCCTGCCCTTTTAAAAAGTGCCAAGGGGACCTCTACCTTCCATAGGGAAGCCAAAAGCAGCACTGACTGGTAGGTGTGCCGGTTTAAACATCCCTCGCCAGACCTAGACACGGAACATTTGTACCATCCTAAAAACAACAACTTAACAAAGGCATCCCCTTTTCACTTCCTGGCATTCTGCTTCAGAAATTCTGCCGCAGCAAAACGCATGCCCTCAGACACCAGAACAATCTCTCCTACTGTCTCGATGTTCCATCCAATGTCTATTTACCCTCATTAATTTTTCTTTTCTTTTCCTCAACCTGAAACCATCAGCTATGAGTCAGAAAATGATCATTAACTTTTACAGCTTCCATACACATCCACCTACTCACATTTGGGGAAAGAAGACTTGCAACATTGCCTGAGACCAAAATCCTCCATGAAAGAAAAGGGAAGAAAAAAAAAAATCACTTCAAGAAAGTTATAGCTGTAGGTCTATGGGGGTTTGGGGGGGGGGGTTACATTCATTGTTTTTCCACTCGGTGCCACAAATCTGGAGCAAAAAAAAGAAAAGTTGAACTTGGTTACGGTGATAGGGATTTCTGGGTTGATTTCTGAAGAAAAACGAGATGATTTTCTTTAAACATCAAAACATAATTAAAGTTCTTAAACTGTGGGGGGGGGGGGGAATGAAGTGAATCAAATTTCCTGCTCTTGTACAAAACACATTTCTAGCATAGAAAAACACGTGGGCTAAGGGGCTGAGACATGCTCCTAACACAGCATTTTTCATTAAAAGTTGCTACATTAACACTCTTAAAATGATGCCCTATCATTACTCCACTTAGCAGTCACAGCTCTGCAACTCATAACGAATTAATTTGCATTAATGTGGGTTTCCTGTGTCCTTCCCTGGGTATGCCATTGTGATTCCGGCTTAATAAAACTGACAGGACAGTAACATAGTGCCTTTTATTCCACTTTCCAAAACAAACCAACCCACCCGAAGACCCACACAAATCCTCTCGATTTTTTTTAAGCATTTTGCTAATATATTTAGTACATCATAATTGGCCCAGCACACAGGAACCTAGTTATCTTCTCAGTAAATATTTATAGCGTCATTCTTTCCCATTCATTCTGCATTTTCTTGGAGAATCTCACTGTAGCCTACATCTGCAATTCATTGACTTTACAATTTACCACATGTTGGGATGGGAGAGGTCCTAGCTCCATTTGAATCACTACACAAATATGCAAGTGATTTATCGGTTTCAAACTGAAGGCTACAAGAGAAGGACTCCACTTTCCCTGAACATTACTTCTTCTGGCAGACCATGAACAATTACAGTTCGTACTAATTAAGCTCTGTAAATGTGCTGTGCCCTGCTAATGCCTACCAGGCCTCAAATTTATTTTCATGATGCCAAACTTTAGCGAGCAATTTTAACTCCTTCAGAGCTGATCCCACTAATAATAGCCATTCCTGCCCCTATAAACAGAACTGTTTGGGGCTACTTCATGGCCAAAAAAAAAAAAAAAAGAGAGAGAAACAGAGAGAGAGAGAGAGAGAGAGAGAAAAGACAGAAGAAGAAAGAAAAGAATAAAATATAACGGGCTGAATTACCAGCCCGAAATCAGATGTGCCTAAGGAAGAAAAACCTATCCTGGGAAAACGAAGAACACCACGGCTGATAACCCGTTCATAGATCCCACATCCCCATCTTTGTAATGAGCTGTTAAGGGATTCATATCTGTCCCTGAGGGCTAGTAAGTTTCTGCATTCCATTGATTAGAAAATAAAACCTTTCAGCCGCGGTCTTTAAGTTTGGGTTGGATGGAGGGAAGGATCCCGCCAGAAATGACAGGGCCATCAGTCCCCCTCAACACACATACCTTACCCACACACCTCAGGATCCCACTCCCCCTTCACCATGTGGTCCCTCTGTAACACACCAGAACCTCCCACTTCTTAAAAAATAAAAATTAACATCAACAGGATAATTGGCCTTCTCTCTCTCACCAGGCTGTCGACCACAGAATGCCCCTCCCCTAGACCCTCACGCAAATAACTGATATGAAACATATCTGTTGCTGGATAGAGTGTTTTAGGTGAGGAGTGGACTGAAACCACTCTATGCTGAGCAAAGCAATAGTTTTTAACAGCACCTCCCCCTGGTACTCCCACCTCTCATAAGAGACTTCCAATCCCCAATTTCAGACAAGCCATTCCCCCAAGCCCCAATTTTTGTCCCATCTTCTTATATTTTTTCCAATCTTTCTTAATCAGACATTTATTCTGGCTACCTCTCTGTGTTTCCTTCCCCAGATAACTGTGCACTTTTACCAAATGAGAGGCCTTCCCATCCCCAATGTAAACCTGGAATTTTTTTTCCCTCATCCATTAAATTCCTTTAATCAACTCTCCTCACTCACCTAACTTTTTTTTTTAAACCCTCACATTAACTAGTGCACTCTGCAACGTGTGTATTTTCCCTTCCAACTCAGTGGAACATCATATAAATTAAAGAGCAGTCTCTCGTATCAGGTTTCTTTAAGTATTCTGGGAAATATGCACAATATAGGCAACACGGTCCAAAAAAAAAAGAAAAAAGAAAGAAAAGGAAAGGAAAGAAAAGGAAGGGAAAAGGGAGAAAGAGAAGGAAAAAAGGAAAGAAAAGAAAGGAAAAAGGAGAAACCAGAAGACAAGGCGAAAGATGCAAACAGTAGAGCAACTTTGCTTTTGAAAAAGGCATTTGTGCAGAGCCCCCACTGAATTTCCATCCCTGAAAGTGCTCTTTATAAATGTGTATAACAATAGCCTAGAGGAAAAGTACAAGTCAGCTGCCAGAGGAGAGGGGGTCTGTCTCAGTAAGCTCAGATTGTAGAGGTGGGGGCCACGGGAGGGGGGAGGGCAGCATCTGAGATGGGCTTCCCCCATCTCATTGCTTATAATTAGTGAGAGAAATCTGAGCTACTGCCAATGTCTGCGGACCTTGAATATTATAAGGCCAACGTGGCGTCAAATATCTTAACATTCATAAGTGTTATGGGCTGTAAATAAAGCCTGTGGATTTATGACCCGGTGGCGCTTGCCAGCAAAGGACTGGGGCACATTTCTTTCAGCAGACCTGTCGAGGTGCAAGCTTGCCTTTGGTTGTAAAATTAACCGTTTCCTTCACAAATGTGCTCAATTATAAGTCAGAGTTGAAGATTTACTCACACGGCTGCCAATATCCACTCGCGGAAGAAACTCAGACGCCCACGTCACGCACCCCCCTCAAAAATAAAAGCCCCGAGAATCTGATTCACCGCCCCCCCTTCCCAAACTTCTGAAATGTGTCACCTTAGAACAGTTACAAATGCGGTCAAAGATATCATCTAATTCCACTTACCAAGACTAAAAAGCTTACACCTACTTCCCTGGAAAGTGCTTATTTATTTGGCAACTCTATGGTTTAAAAAAACAAGAAAGGGAGTAAATCACTCCCTGGCTGCAGTCTCGTCCCTTCCCCCAATATAATGTCATCTACTTCCTGTGTAGGAGAGAGCCTCTGCTAAATCCAGGTTGTCTCATACTTAACTGCCAATAAACCAACTTCCACATAACTTCCAGACAGCTGGGGAAAAGGTCCTCGGAGTTTTAGTCATGGTCCAGAAACACGCGTCCACACAAAAATTTGCAGCTGTCCTTTCTCTACAGTGCATTTTTAATGTGATTCGGGGGCCCCTGTTGTGAAACATCTGACAAAATGTAAAATCCTCTTAGATACCTTCTAGTTTACCCACTGTGCACGTGTAAGAGAAGTTGCACCGGGATTTCTCAACCAAGGAAAAACCTAGGCACTTTTTGCATGCACCCAGGTACCTCGTGGGATGTGAGGAGGCATTCAAACCCTGCAAAGACTTCCACTGTAAGGTTTGAAAGCACAGCCCCCCCGTGCAACTAGTAAAATGCTGGGTTTTGAAAGCAAGTATTTTTTTAATGGCGTGCAGATCTGCGCTCATATCCCGCGCTGCTAACAGAACAGCATTCTTGATCGGCCAGCCCCCGGAAACCTTCCTGTTAACTTTTTCACAGCTTGCTAAGAAACAGAAAGCTGACCAGCTTCCAGCAGGGACTCTAAATGAAATCCGTATCAGTAAAATGAAAATCAGGGTGGAAAACTCCTAGCAAGAACCGGGATTGTTTGCTTCCAAATCTTTTCTCCATCAGATAGGGGGCATCAGTAAAAGCTACAGCCCTTAAGCAGTCCAAAGTTTCCAAAAACACTTCTTCCAGATAAGCACTTCAGGCCCCCAACTGCCTAATAGCTTGTTTCTGGGGGTTCAGAAAGCTTTAATTTCAACAGACTGCGAAGCGCTGGCATATTAAATTTATAATCATTAAAATATGACTTATTGGGTGAATGCTCAGCCCGTAATCCATCCTGCAGACATTAAACTCCAACCTATAAAGATTAGCACAGAATTAATACTGTTGCATTGAGATTGGGATCTAAACATGTTCGCCATAAATATTTCTGAAGGAGATGAAAAACAATTAGCATAAATACCAAAGAAGGGAAAGAACACCTGTTCTTTTTCAGGGCGATAAGCATTTTATTGTTCTCTATTTAAAATGTAATGACCTGTGTAATTACAGTAATATTACATTGTTATGTAGGGGCTTGGAATGTCACACTTTGAAAAGTGTTGTCAAAACAATCAGGGGTGAAGGTGGGGGGTGGGAGGACAACCAAGGAAAGGACCACCATTAACCCTTCACACTCTAAGGTCTCAATCTTTTGTATGAGAAAGGATTATGTTGTTTGAGTGAGGGAAAAACATCCATTTTTCACAAGCCAGAAAGAGAATTTGTTTGCCCGGCTACATAAAACCCCAATGAATAGGCCCCTCTTGGTTTCTTTTAAATGCTGGGATTCCAAGTTCAAAAGTGAATTCAAGATGCTGCTTATTTATTTGTTCAACCTAGTAGCAAGCAGCTCAGTTAAAAAGCAACTAACTTTGGGATAAAAGAAGATACAAGAGCTCTCATACTCGAGTCTTAAAGAGAAATCTCAAACCTAACTCGAATTCTGACCACCCTAGCCCTATTTCTCAGCATGGCAAAAGGGAAAAAGAAATGGGGCACCACTTTTTCCTACCAACTTGAATATGCTAAAAGTATTTTTATCTCTGACATACAACTGCTACCACAATTCTTGTATTTGTTGTTCTATCACTTCCCATCTACTTAACCACACTTCTCTCCTTAATGTATTTTTGTATCCGAATCTGTCTTTTTAAAAGCCATTCCTATTACTGTATCAAAGACTAAATTAATGCTATGCAGAAATCTTTGTCGCTTTAAAATAAAATTATTACTATCGAGCTTTATGGCGTCTTCAGCAATTAAAGCATTATTCTTGAGATAATGTATTATTCATCATAGCTGGTTTAATGCTACTCCTTCATTCTTTACATTCTTAAATAGAAAAGCAGGAATCAGGGATCCAAAGAGTTTGCTTTTTCAAGGATGCTGCTGCTTACAGGTACTCTAATAAGGAACAGAAACCGTAGCAAAAACACCACCACCAAGGAGGGTCGGGGAAAACAGGAAAGCATACAGCTAATTTGTCTTTATACCTTGCCCTCAAAAACACACTCTATGAAGCACGAAGAATTTCAGATGAGCATGAAAAGACCCCTATCTTGCCTATAGATGCCCTCGGCAGCTGTAGGAAATCTAGAACTGCAAGCTGGCCCTCTGATCGAAGACGTCAGGAGTGACACACAACAGCTTCCCGTCCTCGGGTCTATTGCGCTGCTTACTGGCCTAAATAAATAACTTTAATTTTGGAGCACATAATCTAACCCAGGTAACAGATAAGGAGGAAGGGCCTGCACACACAAAGATGTCTCTTGGTGTTTGACATGCAAATCCGAACACTGCCTACTGAGTTCAGAAATGTCCTCTCCTACTCAATCTGATGTCACAGCACAAGGCCACCCGCTACGTGCACAATTAAAAGAACTAGAGCGGTCTATTCCTATAATGCCCACAAAGGGGACCGATGGTTGGGAGCCTTCCTTTTTCGCCCCGGGAAATCGTTTATTTGCCTTTAACAGTTTCGCTGTTTCCTAATTACAGCACAACACCACCGTTCAAGTTTTAGGCGACAGTATGGCAAGATCGCCAGCGGTCAGGCTGGGAGTTTGAAAAGAGTCAAGAAGGCCAAGAAGCCCGCCATCAAAGCTCAATATTCAGATTGGCCTTTCTGATGGCCAAGTGGATTTTTAAATAATACCGGAGAGACTCCATCGTAGGGGGAGGGGAGTAAGAAATTCTCAGGGTTACTTTGGAATGTTGCTTGGTCGGGTTGGTTAGTACACAAACCCTCTGTTTCTGAGCCGAATGCTCCGGGTTTAGCATGCCCACAAGCTCTCAAGAAAAATACAACGTAACCGGACTGTGCCTCCCCTTGAGCTGCAACCCCACAGCCCAGCCCCTGCAGTCTGAAAGAGCTGGCCCTGTAGTAGGAGGTCGGGCTGAAACGCTCTACCAGCTTCCCAAGCACGCAGAAGCCTGGGTGCAGGGAAGGAGGGGGGGGGGGGGATAATTATTTCTCTTTCCTAGCCATAAAAAGTGACCGGTCTAGCATGCCCGTGCCCTTTTTGCCAGGGCTCAAAAAACAAGTAAAACCTGATAGTTAATATTTTAATGCTTAAAAACACTTGTAGATCGGATCGACTCCCATCCGGCAAGCCCTCGGCCATTAGCACCGAATTCACGGCTGCTGAACACTGGGTACATTATTTCAAATTGCTATCTCGAGTTACCGAAAAAAAAAAAAAAAAATAGTGTGTGTAAATAAGGGGTAGGGGGCCCAAACCAGAAAAGGTGCAAAATGACAATCCCTGGAAACCAGGCACAAACGTCTAGAGGTTGCGTCTAGAGACCGGCAATCCAGGCTTTTTAGAGGAGGGTGGGATTGGGGGCGGGGGACGGGGTTCAGGATGAGGGCAGGGAGCAGAGGACGGTCCGGGAACAGGATGAGCCTTATTAACAAATGTCAAGGGGGCGCGGAACGCTCGCTGCGGAAAGCACCCGCGGAGCCTAGCACCCGGTGCCGCCCTGGGGTCCCCAAAGTTGGGTGGCCCGCGAGCAGCAGCCCACTCCCTTGAAGGAGAGGTGCCCTTGGCCTCCCGCACTCTCTACACACCGCTGGGCCCGCAAACCCTGGTCTCTGATCCTCCCCCAGGGCCCACTGAGGGCCTTCTCGGAAGCTGGCGAACGCAGACCAAGCTATAAACCCCAAGGCACCCAAATTCCCTGGAAATACATCGAGTCCGCTCAAAGGAAGCCATCCCGGCTGCACACAAACCAAGAACCCGGTCACAGGGGCCTCCCCACTCGGCGCGGCCCGAGAGAGCCCGCAGCCGGCGCTCCGGGCAGCCGAGCCCGCCACACCGCGCCCAGGGCGCTCGGGGCCCTGCGGGGTTGCCAAAGAAAAGCAATCCCAAAGCCCCCAAGTTTGCAGTGGGACCAGTCTAGGAGGGGTGACCTTCCAGGGGAAAGGGGGAGGGGGGCTGAAAGCCAGCGATCGCCACTAGAAAGCTAAGTAAATAACCAGCCGAAAGAGAAAGCCGAGGCGCTTCTCCCGGGCCCCGGGCTCCGCGCGCTCGCTACTTCTCCGGTCCAACGCCTGCAGGAAAATCCACTCTCTACCCCGCGCGTCGGGCGCCAGCCCGGTCACTCGGGCCCCGGCAGCGGCAGCCAAGGGGTTAACCGGGGAAAACCCAAGACGCCACAGAAGAGGGAAGGAAGAGAGAGGGAGAGGGAGAGAGAGCGAAAAGAAAAGAGCCACACAGTCATCTTCCCAGGGTGAAGAAACAAACAACACCACCACGGGGGAGGGGGGAATCAGAGCGCAAAAAAAAAAAAAAAAAAAAAGTTCTTCTGTTTCCCGCCCCCCCCAACAAAACCCTGCTTGGAAAGAAAGGTCTCCCCAACATCACGAGGCAGCAAACTGAAAGCAAGAACATGGCGAAGTGCAAACAAATCCAGTCCACAAAAGGCAGAAAAGTTTGGAGAGTTTTGGGCTGCCTGGGCCGCGAGCGGGGGAGGGGAGGCGGGGAGGGGGGGGGAGGGGAGGGGAGGGAGGGGGCAGGGCAGGGGCCGCATGCAGGGCCGGGCGGGCGGCGCGGGCGGGCAGCGGGCGGGGGCCGGGCGCGGAGGCACTTACGGTTCGGGCGGTGGGCGAGAGCGATCCGTTGGGGAGGTAGGGGCTCGTCAGGTCGGGGATCATGATGAAGGGGTAGCCGGGATACGGTGGCCCCTTAAAGAGCCCTCCATCTTGCCTCTTGGCCGCTAACATGGCGGGGCGGCGAGGGGACGGCGGCGGCCGCGCCGAGCGGGAGAGAGCGAGGAGAAACTTTTTAGAAAGTGCCCCAAGTAGCCGGGCGCCCCGGCAGGGCCGGCGCGCGGCCGGGCCGAGCGGGGCGCGGGGCCGGGGCGCGCGGGGC